>NC_069010.1:9699027-9700907 GCF_001194135.2 Octopus bimaculoides
TGTGTCTTTGTGTCTATGTGCCCCTACTCTGCTTGAAAACCGGTGCTGGCGTGTTTACGTCCCTGTAACTTGGCAGTTCGGCAAAAGAGAACGATAGAATAAGTACCAGACTTTAAAAATGTAAGTACTGGGGTCAATTCATTCGACTAAAAATTCTTCAAGGCGGTGCCCCAGCATGGCCGCAGTCTAATGATTGAAACAAGCAAACGATAAAAGATATATATCTTTTATCTTTATATACAATGGGCTTCGACACAGTTTCCGCCTGCCTGATCCACTCATAAGGCATTGGTTGGCTTGGGGGGGGGGGGCTAGAGGAGAAGACACTTGCTCGAGGTGCCACACCCTTACAACTTAAAAAAATTAGACATTGGATAATGTAACCCCGCGGCGGTAAGAACACGCATACCACCCGTTTTCGACATAACCCTGATCCAAGACCCTAACCCCTAAACCCCGAGTGCGCGTGTTCTTTACCTTCGCCATGTAATCCTAGAAACACAGTCTGAAAAGCTAAAAAAAGGAAAAAAGGCGGAATGATCATAGATTTAAATGTGATGAATCACAGAGTTGTAGCCTTATTCCGGGACTCTAACCCAGGGCTAAAAACGACACCCCCACGTTGATCCAGACATACACGATATATACACACAAATCCCGACACGAAAACATTGTCAGAATCTTTCATAAATTATAAAAAGGCAGGATGGTTACGGCTGGAAGATCTGATTATAGGTGCTCGTTGTAGCCTTGACCTAGGGCTAAAAACAAACAAACTCGCCACATAGATACAGACACACGCGTACAAAAACCTGACACGAAACATTCACAAGAGATTTGCTGTACATAACCACCACCACCACCAATAAGAAGGCCCTTGTGTGTGTGTGTGTGTCTCACAGCGTGGTCTTTCGATCTGCTACCCCTGAAATTGACATCCTTGTACATTAATAATAAACATAATTAAAGTCTAATTTAGGGCCCTACCCTGATGTATTTCTACGTTGATTAAACGAGGATAGCCATAGTTATAAACATTTGATTAAAGTCAATTGTGACTAAATAACAACAAACGAACTCTTTTAATTAAAAAATAGAGGGGATCAAGATCCTAACTGACCCCTTTAAGGACAAAGGTGCTTTAAAAAGTTTTAAAAAATAGGCGATCTTACAGAGTCCCTTCTTGGTGTATAGTTTGTGTAAATTAAATGAGACAACTAAGTTTAAGTAAACTTGATTCCCGTGTCTAATTAACAAAAGGATATCTTTTAATTAAAAAAAAAGACAAGATCGAAGTTCCTTAATGACCCCTTTAAGGAGTACGAGGACTGTTCGACAAATAATGGAGTTCTTCAAAACAAAAACAAACAGCAATCGGGATGAGATCGTTCATATGAAGTTCTTCCTGATATAATTTCCTGAAGACATGAACGGTCGAGATTAGCCATAGAACACGATGACAAAAACACAGAGGAGTTTTAAATAATTAAAACGAAGGAATAACATAAAATCAGAGGGTTTCAAGTTTCCCAAAGAAAACTTTTAAGGAGCTTTTCTAGTAAGGGCTAGAAAAAAAAAAAGAGATTCGGTGAATCAAAGTTAATTACAAGACAAAAATATAAGCATAATTACAGATTAGTGCCCCGCAAAAGTTTGTTCCCTCATAGCTAACTGGAAAATGCAAGTTTTTAAATGAAATTCTGCAAAGATATGTTTTTGAGGGTGTAGATTACGAAAATATGGTAACATTATAGAAAGAAGTTTCAAGATCGTTTTTTTCCCACCTCCCGCCTTTGTTTTACTCGTAACTTTCTTTAAAATACATATTTTTCAATGACATTTTACAGATGTACGTTTTCATGAGTGTACATTACATAATG
>NC_069010.1:9701476-9703158 GCF_001194135.2 Octopus bimaculoides
CCGTCCGTCTTGTCCCACCGACCGACCGACCGTCTTGCCTTTCGAAAGTTTTTACTTTTTTTATTATCTTTTGTATGTTTTTGCTCTACTTTTTTGTTGATTCTTTTTCAATAGTTTTTCTTTCTTCTTTTCTATAAAGTTTTTTTCTTTTCTAAAACTTCTCTCATACCCTTTCTCTCTCTCTCTCTCTCTCTCTCTCTCTCTCTCCCACACATACTTTCCGTGTTTCTCTTTCTCTTTCAACCTCTTTGTTTCTCTATTACTCACTCTTTCACACACCCACTCTTTCTCCTATCCAACTCTTACTCTGTTTTTTATTCACCCTCTCTAGTTCTTTCTCTCTCTCGCATTTCCCTCCCCTTCCTCATATCCATTCTCTCGTCCCCCCTATCTCGCTTTTTATCTCATATCAACCACCTTCTCTCTTCCCGCACCCTTCAGACATTCACTCTCTCTCTCTCTCTCATCTACACACTTTCATGTATCTCTCTCTTTCGAGCTCTTACTCTATTTCTCTTTCACTCTCTCCCATTCTTTCTGTCTATCTCTCACATTTACCCCTCCCTCATATTCTTCCCCTTTCGATTTTTACCTCACATCAACCACCGCCTCTCTTATCGCGTCCCTGAATGCCTTTCACCCTCTTCCATCTCCCTCTCTTTATCCGTTCTATCACTCCCTCTCTTTCATTTTCCCCCTCTCTCACTCACATCAACTACTTCTCCGCCACATTCATTTGCCTTTCTCTTTCTGTCACTCTTTCTTCCCCTCATGCTCTCTTTACTCTCATGCCTCTTACTCCAATGCATATCTATAACTCTTTCTTTTCCCCTCCCTCTCTTAATACCTCTTAATACTCCCAAATACTACTAAATAACTATACATTCCTCTCTCTCTCTTTCTGTCTCTTTCTATCAACCTGTCAATGAAGCTTCTTTCACATAGCTTTCAGTCTTTCAATTTTCCCTTTCGCTCTCTATCTTTCTACCTACGCCCTCTCTCTCTCTCTCTCTCTCTCTCTCATTCACTCTCTATCGGTCTGTCTCTATCTATCTGTCCCTCCCTCTATCGATCTGTCTCTCCCTCTATCGATCTGTCTCTATCTATTTGTCTGTCTCTATCTGTCCCTCCCTCTATCTATCTGTGTGCGTGAGTGTCTCTGAAAAGTATTTACTAATCTGTTTCTTATAAAACATGAGGTTTATATTACACGACATGGACTGACTCGGGTATTTTCAATCTCTCTGTTGTTCTTTCATATTACTTTTCCCTCCCCTTCTCTCCGCCTTTCTCCTCTTCCCTTTCCTCTCTCTCTCCTTCTGCGCAAACTTGAAAACGTGGAAGTTTTTACATGGGTATTGAGAGAGAGAAGGGGAGGAAGACACTCATAATGCAGAGTGGGAGAAGGAGGAGGAGGAACTATGAGAGACAGATAGAAACAAAGATAAGAGCGGGTACGAGAGAGACGGAGAGAGAGAGAGAGAGAAAGAAAGAAACAGAAATGAGGGGAGGGGGGGGAAAGACATTCATAAATCGTAGCAGGAGGAGAGAAGAAAAAGCGAAGAAGTAGGAGGGGAAGAGAAAGTATGAGAGATAGATAGAAAGAAAGATAAGAGAGAGAGGGAGAGAGAGAGAGAGAGAGCTAAAAGCAAAGTATGGAAGACAAAAAGGAAAAAATCGCA
>NC_069010.1:9709771-9718152 GCF_001194135.2 Octopus bimaculoides
TAAAGAAATGAATTAAAATATCTCGGCCAAATGAAAGAGGCTCAGAGAAAATTGGCGGCGGTGCACCAGCACGGCCGCAGCTTTAAGCTGAAACTATAAACAAACATGATATGAAATTAATGAAACTTGAGTAAATAAGACAAAAACTCCATAAAATATTCTCTATAGTTTCTTCCTGATTTGCTGGAACGTATGCACCCATATTGTCAATACACTTTTGCCATTTCAGCGGTACCTGGCAACCTTGAGTCAATAAAATCTTCGAAGGCCTGTTTTACACCATTGTAGCAATTAATTTTTTTTTTATCAAAAAGGTGTTCTACAATTTATTATTCAAAAAGATTTAGTTCTACAATTTTCTTTTCAAAAAGATGTCGTTCTATCAATTTTTTTTATTGAATTCTGGGAAAAGTTAGGTTTATAAATCCTAATTTTTACTTCCGTAATTGCCGCCAGTAAGATGGAACAGTGGTGTTAGTCGTGGGAGGGGCTATGGGGCGCGAGCAGTAGTCGGGGTTCAAATCCCGCTGCTGGAACTCGCGCCCCCCTTCCCCTTTCACTTCTTTCATCGCCGGACCATTGACCCTGGCGGGTTTTTACTTCGCGTTATCATTTTTCCTCCTACTCCAGTCCCCCTCCTACTCCTAACCCTCCTAAATACTCCTAATCGAAATGAAAAAAAAAATAAATAAATTTGAACTCTAGTTTCTATGGCTACGAGGTCAAACATCTGCCATCATACGGAAAAATCCGTAGATGGCCGACAATGACCGGTTATCGAGCGGAAATGGCCGGAAGTGGAGGATCACGGGATCGCTAATAATATCGTCTATTATTTAGTTTAATAATATTTGCGATGACGTCCGGACGTTGCTGATTCCATGTATGTATATACCCATGTATATATACTATATATACCCTTTCCCATATGTACACTGTGTATACACAACACTTTTGCTACCCAATTGAAGACATTTTCCGTTTCGTCCCCTGAGTCTGAACAATCAGGTAAGTAAACAACTTGTTTACATTATATATACACACAGCTTGTCGACATTACATACATTTTATGCGTTATATGTACATGAATAAACAGATGTAGCAACTATGCGTTTATATTTACATTTGTTCGACTATACACATTATATACACCTCTCAACCCATATCTATCTGTATACATTGACAGTACGCATCGTGTATAAATGTTCATATACAAATGTGTGCACGTTTTGTGGAGTCACGCTGGTGCGAAATTGCAATTATATCTGTGGAAGTGTGTAGATGAATTGTCATTGCCATTATATATGCGAGTGTGTATATAGATATACTGCGAGTGTGTATATAGATATATAGCGAGTGTGTATATCTATATACACACTCGCTATATATCTATATACACACTCGCAGTATATAGATATACACACACACACCGTAGGTTTGAATCTCATTATCGTTCTCTGCTCTGGGTTTCTCCATAAATATACATACATGAAAGACACACAAACATATGGACGATGATTCAAGGGTCTGTATAATAAATATCTGTATATACACTATATATATAGGTTATTACATATATAGGTTATTACATATATATTTTTTTTCTTGCCATGCTATACATACATGATACACGCGCGCACACCCTCCTATAATTCATTAATGATAAAATATGTCTGAGGTTTCATCTTCCCGCTTATATATACGCGCGTTCAGGTGTATATATAACAAAACTTACTCACAGACACATATATATGTATATATATGTATATATATTTGCATTATGTAATTAGACAAATTTTATGTTCGCGTGTGCATTAATTGTACTAATATATTTATATCTATGCAATGTTTATTTTGGATACATTCACGTATATTCCTATGAGTTAGTGTAAAGATGCGTAGTGTATACGTTGATTTGTATATACACAGGTGCGCGTGTGTATTTTTTAAATGTATTATTTAGTATATATATGTCTACACACACCTAGCATATATTATAGAGGAATGACTGCTGTGGCTAAACTAGAGATTGGTCTCGTCTTTGTTTCCTCAGGCTTTGGTCAACCCAAAGCCAAGACGTCCTGCAGTGGGACTGAACCCAAGACCACATGTTTGGGAAGCAAGCTTCTTACCACACAGCCACGCCTGCACCTCTCTCTCTCTCATTCTTTCTTTCTGGTGACAGTCCATATGCGAGGTGTTTCAAGCTAGCATCCATCAGCATTATTACTCTGTCTCCTCTGCTGTCCCGTTTGGTGTGGTCATCGAGCTGCTGCTATCGCTGCGGTCATCGATGACCAATCTCTTTTCATGTTACGTCCAACCATATCTCCGTGTATTCTTCTGTCGATCGTGGAAGGAATCTCTCACTATTTCTTCCTCATCATTGTGAATAGAAAGGGTTTGGACGTCTGTTGCTTTTTGGCTAGATATGTGTGTGCGTGTGTGTGTATATATATATATATATATATATGAGAGAGAGACGCTGTGTACATTCTTTATTAAGATCTCATACTTATTCCATCTGTCTCTCGGTAGACGTTAACAAATCAACACCGTTTGTCGAGTAGTAGTAGACACACGCGATAGGCTTCTTTCAGTTTCCAGTTACACGGCTTTGGTTGGTCCAGGTCTGTAGCAGAAGACACTTGCCTAAGGTGTCACGAAGTGGGACTGAACCCAAGACTATGTTTCAGTCTTCGAACCGCGGCCATGCTGGGGCACCACCTTGAAGGAGTTCTTTTTTGTCGAATCGACTCCAGTATTTATTCTATCGGTGTCTTTTACTGAACCGCTATGTTACAGGCATATAGACACACACACACACACATATGCGTGAATATGCCTTATGTGATGTGTCTATATATATATGTGTGTGTGTATATAATCATCGTTTAAAGCATGGAATGCGGACGTTAAACTTGTAGTTACTCTTTTTTTCCCCTCTCTCTTTTCAGATATCCAGACTTTGAGTGAAGAATTCGTCATTTCCAGCCAGCAATGCAGGAGTCTTTTACTCCGAACTTATTACCACCAGAATCGGTCGTCTGCGTCCTATCAGACGACAGCAACTACAGCAAATGTTTCTACTGCCAGGAAAGATTCGGCAACACGGCCGAACAGATTTGGCCAAACCCAAACACAAAACCATTCCAGTGTCATGAGTGCGACATCAAATTCTACAAACTTGACCACTTTGTCGATCATTTCACTACCCACAAAGTTCATGGCGAAGCCAGGCAGCCGTTCTTGTGCCCCACCTGTAACAAAGGGTTTGAAAATATCATTGCATTTTCACAGCACGTCACATCCCACATGGAAGGTAAACTGTACGCCTGCCCTCACTGCGATGAGTCGTTTGAGTTTGAGAGCAACCTGATAGGTCACCAGGTCTTACACAACAAGAAGATTGACAGTTTGATGAAGTGCGAGTCATGTGAGGCACTCTTTCCAATTGAGAACTTTGTCGCTGACCGGTTGAATTCCAAGGAGTTGTACAGCTGTGAGATCTGTTTACTGGACAACTTCTCTGACCTGCTGGAGTTGTGTTTGCACCGAGCAGTGCTTCATCCAAGCTATACGTACAGGTGTGCGCAGTGCAGAAAAATCAGCGTTAGCTCTCAGAAGCAGAATTCTGGGGGAAATGGCGGGACCCTGTGTGAAGGGGACGTCGAGAGCCTATGCAATGGGGAAGACAACGGCGAGGTTAAGAACTCAGAGGAGCCGGGTGACTTGAGTGACAATGAAAACCTTTCACAAGCATTGAGCATTCTCGGTCAGCAGGCAGGCCACGAAAACGGGCGAGGTGCCATGCTGGACTTGGGTGTCGTCTGTGAGACCACCACTAGTCATGTTAATAAAAATAACAAGAAGAAAAGAAAGCCCTCCGTTGGTAGTAGCAGTAACACTACTGCTGCTACTGTCATCACCAATAACAATGGTGGTGGTGGTGGTGGTCATGTGGAGAGTCGTATAACGACAACAGTTGTTGATAAAGTTCTTGAAGAAGATGATGACGACGACGACGATGAAAATAACGACAATCATAATGACGACAACAGCAACATCATTGGTTGTGGGTCCCCAGAGGACGTGAAACCAAACCTTGTTGAACTGAATAAGGACCTGGAGATTTATGCAACCAACAACGGCAGCAGCAACAACAGTGTTGCAGCTACTTGCATGGATATTGTGCAACACTTCAGTGCATCGGACAAAGTTAACGGTGATGGCTTAATGTCGCCGGGGTCGGGTGGAGGTGAGCTGGACGGCTGCGTGACGGTGAATATGAACCTAGGGGGCAGCATTAGTAGTATTGTGGAAATGAATCAATTCTCTGAGTTGTTTGGGGGGCAATCGAGTGAAGACAAGGCAACCCGGGGGTCGTCAAACAACAACAACAACAACACCACCAGCATCATCAGCAGCATCAACTCGTCTTCTGTTTCCTCCTCCTCCTCCTCCTCCATCATCACTATCGCCACTGGACACAACCACACATCAAACGAACGGCAGTCAGGGTCAGGTGTCTACAGGAAAAAATCTACCCTCGGCAACCCTGGTGCAACTCTGGCATCGGCAAAAGGCGTGGCGACCAAGCGCAATGCCAGCACGCTTCCTCACATCATGGATGGTCCACTGCACAACCCAATGTATACAACAGACTCGCAGCAGCAGCAGTCGTCTGTGGTGGATGGAACCGAAGACAACCGTCCTTTTCCTGTACTCTGTATGAGAGTACCACCCACGGTCAGCAATGACCAGTCGTCAGAGCTTGGGTCCAGTATATTGGTCAGTGACAGCCAGTGTACATATAAGATTGGTTCCATGGCAACAGAGTCCAGATCTGTCAATAAGGTATGTATGAAGTACACACACTCTGATTCTCTCACACATACACCATCCTCATCATTTAACGTCTGTTCTCTATGCTAGCATGGGTTCGATGATTTGCGCGTGTGAATATATATGTGTGTGCGGTACTGTGTATATATATACACACACACACTTGTTTGTATGTGTGCGTGTACTTGCATATGTGTACCTATTTCCATTTGTGTAATGTTCTCAGGATGTGGGTCTCTAAACTGAACCTGTTAATATCCTTACAGAATTCCTCAAGGTCTTCAGGGCCCAGTTCCGAGAAGCGGTCGCGCACCTCTGCAAGATTGTCGTCCAACAGTCACCATGACTACCAGCTGGTTTCCAGCACTGCTGGTAACCCCACCTACACATCAGTGCGGAACGGGCGTGGCCCAGCATCAGCAAGCACACAACGCCGGTGCCACGAGTGTGACATTTGGAAGAAGATGACAACGGAGACAGTGAGTCGGTTGGCGACGAAGGAGGCTGACTGCGAGATGCACGTCAACCGTATCCTACAGCTGGAGCAACAGCTGAAGGAATCAGGTGAGTGGGAGACTCTAATTACTTTGCAGCTCATCATACCGTCCAACTCATGCCAGCATGGAAAACGGACATTAAGTAATCATCATCATTGTTTGTAATATATTAATTTTTATTGGTTTTGTGTTTTGTTTGCAGCGTCGCAGGTGTCATCCTTGACGGAGGCCGTGCACACTCGGTCGAGCGACTGCCAACAATACATGCAGCGGATCAAACAGCTGGAGCAGCAGCTGCTGCACCTGTTGCAGCAAGACAATCCACAGCAAAATCAACAGAAAATACTGCAACAGATACAGCACCAGGTGCAGCAGCAGCAACACAACTCCCTGTTACGTCAAACTGCATCTGACGCCACCATTGCTAGTCACTCAGGTATGAATATGGCTTTTCTCTGCGATTAATCCCTTTTCTTACCAGCGTTAACTTAGAATATAACCCACTACCGGATGCATGCACACACACACACACATGTGGTGGACTTCATTCAGTTTCTGTTGACCAGATCTACTCTCCATGCTTTGGCCAGCATGGGTTCTAGAGTAGAAAACACTTGCCCAAAGTGGGGTTGAACCAGCAACCTTGAGGTCACGAAGAAAACTTCTTTCTTTGTAATTCTTATTCAGCCATGACAACTGTGTCGTCAGCATAGATGGCCAGTCTTAAACCTGTCTGTTGTGGCCTAGTGTGTCTACACGGAAGAGGAGGGGCAGAGAAATAAATATTTGTTTGTTTATTAACGACTTGACTTTCTTTCTGTTGCAGACACATCACAGTACAACTCCCCAATCACCTACGAGTTTGGTCGGCCCCGTGCAGGATTCGGCATCAGCAAGTCTGTTGTTGACAAATATAAGGTAATTTTAATTAATATGTAATAAAGACTTTTTTGTGTTTTGTTACTCCTTAGATCTGGCAGACGTATTAAGAAGGAGAAGGGTCCAACTGGTTGGGGGAGATTTGGCTGCTATTTCTGCCAAATAAACACCCTTGTCGCCCTCTCTTTCTATTCTTAAGGTACAAGAAACCCCTATTTTATTCTACTTGATCTGTTGTGATCATCCTGTCTTTTATTCAGACATGGTGTATCTAGGACTACATCATCTAATGTGCTCTTCCTTGTTGTTGCTCAACCCCAGGTCAGTTGTCATCCAACAGACGCTCCATTTGTGACCATCCTGTCTTTTAGTGAGCCATAATGTCTCTAGGATTACATTATCAAAGAATTCATTAAAAATAAACCATTGTAGGGAGTGATTTAAGGGAGGACTTGTCAGCTATTTCCAGTGGTGGCCATGTAAGGACTTCCTTTCTGATTGACAGACGTCCAGTGAAAAGGGTATTTTATTTTAAGATTTGGTGACAACATTTCACCAATCTCAAGAATCGTCCATAGGATTCTTGCAGCAACAATGCAATTTCCAATTCTAATCTTCTTCAGTCTTTTAGACAGCATCACTATTTGTTGTGCCAAGTGCACCAATTACCAGAGAAGTAATTGTTCTCTTCTACAGTCTCCTCAGTTCTTTGGCTAAATTCTGATATTTCTCCATTCTGTAACCTATGATGTGTGGAGCACTTACCTCTTCCTCTCCTCTCTGGCCTGTCAGATGATAGACATTGGTCAAGGTTTGTACGTCCACCCAGATGACTTGGCCGTTGTCCTGAGCAAAGCTGATGGCCAGAAAATGGTTCGTAAGCTGATGAATATTGTGTTTAAGAAGGAGGACCTTGAACAAGGTGCCACACTCTCCCCGACTGGCAAAGGGAAGCTTCTAGATCAAAGAATTGTGGATGTCATGTTAGGTGAGTACATAAAAAAAAGTCTATAATTTGTGGTGTGTGTATATAACTGGTTGTGTGTGGGTGTATATGTGCATCTCTTCCTCACATCTTCTCTCTTGTGCTCTACTTGCTGACCCTGTCACGTGAAAAGCATCCAGTCCACACTGACCTCTCCTGTGCTTCAGCCATCTACTCACAACGCTTTGGTCGTCCCGAGACTGTGGTAGGGACTGAACCATGTGGTTGGGAAACAAACTTTGCCTATATGATGTTTGTGCCTGTCAATGTTTTTCTCCCTAACCAGTGTTGGTTTGTTTCTGTTCCTATAACTTCTCAGTTTAATAAATTACCATACTTTAAAAATACAAAAAAAAAAAAAGAAATTCTTGTTGATTAAACCATTGAAGGTGGTGCTCCAGCATGACTGAAACGAGTAAAAGTTGCTTGTATGTATGTAAAGAATTTAGATGAACTTGTTGCCATTTGTGAGTTTTTTTTCCAGGTTTTCTCTGAAGTCATTTTCATCATCATTATTGTTTTAATGTCTATTTTTCCATGTCTGCACGACTAACACAGGACAGTGATAGTTCCCTTCTCTCTCGTGACTGTTTTAATGTCTGCCGGACTGACACGAGACGGTGATAGTTGGCTTCTCTCTACTGACTGTTTTAATGTCTGCCCGACTGACACAAGATGGTGATAGTTCCCTTCTCTCTCGTGACTGTTTTAATATCTGCACGACTGACACGAGACGGTGATAGTTCCCTTCTCTCTTCTGACTGTTTTAATGCCTGCACGACTGACACGAGACGGTGATAGTTCCCTTCTCTCTTCTGACTGTTTTAATGTCTGCACGACTGACACGAGACGGTGATAGTTCCCTTCTCTCTTCTGACTGTTTTAATGTCTGCACGACTGACATGACACGGCGATAGTTCCCTTCTCTCTTCTGACTGTTTTAATGTCTGCACGACTGACACGAGACGGTGATAGTTCCCTTCTCTCTCGTGACTGTTTTAATGTCTGCACGACTGACACGAGACGGTGATAGTGCCCTTCTCTCTACTGACTGTTTTAATGTCTGCACGACTGACATGACACGGCACGGCGATAGTTCCCTTCTCTCTTCTGACTGTTTTAATGTCTGCACGACTGACACGAGACGGTGATAGTTCCCTTCTCTCTTCTGACTT
>NC_069010.1:9718305-9719087 GCF_001194135.2 Octopus bimaculoides
GCACGGCGATAGTTCCCTTCTCTCTTCTGACTGTTTTAATGTCTGCACGACTGACACGAGACGGTGATAGTTCCCTTCTCTCTTCTGACTTTTAATGTCTGCATGACTGACACGAGACGGTGATAGTTCCCTTCTCTCTTCTGTCTGTTTTAATGTCTGCACGACTGACAAGAGACGGTGATAGTTCCCTTCTCTCTCTCATTAATTAGCACCATATAATGACTTGGCGCTGTTCTCTTGTCCATCAGCCGAATTCTTGTGTTGATCTCATCAAAATATTCAGCTGTGTCTCTTACGACTGAACACAAAACGAGATCACTCCTAAGCAACTGAACATTGTAAAGGAGTTGACTCAGCGTCGTAGCATAACGATGACGTCCCTACAATGAAAGCCTTCCCAGTTTCTTGATATCCGTACAATGCATTCTTTGTTTACTACCCTCCACTCTTACTTTTTGTGATGTCATGTACCCAGATATGCATCAATATATACATGTAGGTATGTACATGCATGTACGTATATATTCTTGCATATTATTTGTATTATTACATGATCGAATGCACGCGTCATCTTTGCAAGTAAGTTTCAACTTTATATATATTATACATGCATTGATATATATTCACATACATACATAGATGAAAATGAATCGCAAGAAGAAAACCATTTTAAGAAACTATTTAGATATATATGCATACATACATAAAGATATATATACACATATATACATACATAGACATATATACAAACATAGATTTATACATACATACATACATTCGTC
>NC_069010.1:9719421-9720057 GCF_001194135.2 Octopus bimaculoides
TACATAGATATATACTCATAGACAGATATATTCACATAGATATGTACATAAATATATATTCATATACATACATATATATATATATACACACATACATTGATATATATTCATTCATAGATATATATATACAGACATACATTGATATATGTACATACATACATTCATCTGTATGTACATACATAGGTATATATATATACATATCTATGTACATACGTAGATAGATATATATATTCAGATACATACGTACACAGATATATATTCACATACATACATTGATATATATTCACTCATAGATATATACACATAGACAGATATATATATACATTCATAGAGATATATACACACACACACACACACACACACATTGATATATATTCACATACATACGTTGATATATATTCACACATACATAGATATATACTCATAGACAGATATATTCACATAGATATGTACATAAATATATATTCATATACATATATATATATATACACACACATACATTGATATATATTCATTCATAGATATATATATACAGACATACATTGATATATGTAAATACATACATTCATCTGTATGTACATACATAGGTATATCATCATCATCATCGTTTAACGTCCGCTTTCCATGCTAGCATGG
>NC_069010.1:9720157-9721909 GCF_001194135.2 Octopus bimaculoides
AAACAGATATAACATCAGAAAAAATACACTCCATTTAAAAACACAAACCATATATATATATATATATATATAGATATATATATAATTCAGGTAATTGTATAAAGTAACTGGTACATGCAATTTAGTACACAGGTTGACATAAATTGTGAACTCCAATTTGAATTAAGACTAAAAATGGTGTACAAAGCAGGATTGCTTATAGACAGTATCACACTTGAGTTGATACTAGCATAATAGAATAAGATTTGATCATATATATATATATATATATATATATATGTGTGTGTGTGTATGTATATATGTGTGTATATAAGGTCAGATAAGGACATATGTTTAAATGTAGACTCGAAGTCAGACATGAATGTTACAGGAATTTAGATCATAAAAGAAGAAAGAATTGGTTGGGGAATTGTCATCCTGATTGTAATATAAGTTGATATTTTCCCGGAACAGTTACAAGGTAAGTTCAATACACAGACACACACACACACACATTGGTGATTATGAGGATAAACAAATAAGAGATATTAAATATAACAGTTTGGGCATGAAATACAAAATATGTACAGGTGTATACATGCAAAACAAGACGATGAATATTTAAGTATAGATATATAGATATTTATATTAAAAGAACCAGCTTACACAGGGTACAAGTGACAGAAAAAATTAAAGGAGAGGAAGAAAGGTGTTATAAGTCCAATAAGCTGTTTCTGGGGGCTCAGAGATCCCTCAAAATGTTGGTAGATGTAAGTCATCATAATATGTAGACTGTAATGGAAGCAATCAACATTGGACAAAACGAGGTTCCGTCATCGGGGTAGAGAAGATCTTACATTTGAGATCATTACAAGTTCTTAGACATGAAAAGGGTCAGATCCTTTTGAGATCTAAGAATCCAACACACGGCCGAATTTTAGATCGAAAATTCTCAACGGTTGTCAGCATATGGCTAGGTTCCTGTTGATGAATTGAAAAGTACCACCCTCCCCGGATTGAACAGCTATACCACAGGCTCTAAGTCACCATCTTTTCAGCCTTATAGTGTATGGTCAAATGGGAAATAATTCTAATCACCCCACCCACCAACCTTTTGCTTCCTTCTGGGTTTTTTTCCTTTTCCAGTCTTCCCGTTTTATATCTACTTTTTTTCTCACCTTTTGTCATTGTTTCACTCATCCTGTGGTCCCATTTTCAGTTTGTTATGCCATGTGGGCAGTGCCTGAAGATTGTGCCAGGACACCAGATGTGTTAAAAATACTGTCTGGCATGCTCTCATCACATAAAACCATATATTGTGTTTATTGAATAAGATTTATCTCCCTCCAGGAGGCGCAATGGCCCAGTGCTTAGAGCAGCGGACTCACAGTCATAGGATCGCGGTTTCGATTCCCAGACCGGGCGTTGTGAGTGTTTATTGAGCGAAAACACCTAAAAGCTCCACGAGGCTCCGGCAGGGGATGGTGGCGAACCCTGCTGTACTCCTTCACCCCAATTTTCTCTCACTCTTACTTCCTGTTTCTGTTGTGCCTGTAATTCAAAGGGTCGGCCTTGTCACACTTTGTGTCACGCTGAATCTCCCCTGAGAACTACGTTAAGAGTACACGTGTCTGTGGAGTGCTCAGCCACTTGCACGTTAATTTCACAAGCAGGCTGTTCCGTTGGTTGGATCAACTGGAACCCTCGACGTCGTAAGCGATGGAGTGCCAACAATCTCCCTCCAGATGAAGTACATTTTTGGTGATCTACCAT
>NC_069010.1:9721919-9729987 GCF_001194135.2 Octopus bimaculoides
TATATATATATATATATATATATCCATTATATCTATGGGCTTCTTTAAGTTTCTGTCTATCAAATCCTCTGATAAAGCTTTGGTCGACTCGGGGCTACATTAGAGGACATTTGTCTAAGGTGCCAGTGTAAAATTTTAGGTCCAATAAGGTAAATCCATTCTGCCAACTGAAATCGTATTAGAATCAATGTAAATGTTTTTTGCTCCGTGGGTTTTAAACTATGTTAAATCATTTTGAATGTCCTTTATTTTGAAGTTCCTGAATTCATCTGACGAAAACGGCTTCTTTACAATGATGTAATGCTTTCATTAATCAATTAAGGGAGTCGTTAGAAAAGGCCGTAATGGATTGACACCTGTATCTCTGTCACTCGTTTATATTTTATACACCTGTCTCAGAATCTGCCTTCGTAAATATTATGGACAGAGTAATTTGATATAAAGTACATGTCTGAATAGGCCAAGGGCGGATTTCTCCACGCAGTTGGGTCTCATTGTCTACATACACTGCAGGAATATCGTTCGGCCGGTATTTACCTACTTAGCATTAGAGAAATGCAATTGCACATTCCTAAAAGCAAGCTAGCTTATCAGATTAACGGAACATCGTTGTCACAGCAACAGTTGAACCGTTAATGTAACTATGGTGTCCGGTGGTGACCTGATGAGCAGCACAGAAGTTATCAGTGACCAGATCGCAGTTTCGAATCACTAGAAATCTGACACCGTTGTTTACAAACAATACATGTTTCGGCGAAGTTTGTGCCTTTCTAAAATGGCTTACTTGTGTCTTCTACGCTGCAGTTGTATACCTAAACTGCTTTCTATCTATATATATACGTATGCGAATGCATAAAACTTATCTGGTGTTTGTCTACCTAATCTCTCACAACAATACCGTCTCCTACGCATCTATTAAACGTTTCAGTTTCTCTTTTTCTACTCCCGCTCCAACGATTCTAGCTGTCTTTCTCTGTACTCTCCCTCCAAGCATCTACTTATCTCTCTTTCTAATTCCCCTCTAACGTCTCTCTCTATATTTCTTTTCTACTCCCCTTCAAATGTCTCTCTCTCTCTCTCTCTGTACCGCCCTACTCATCCCCCCCAACGCCTCTGTCTGTGTTCCTCTCCGCTCGCCCTCCAGCATATGTCTCGCTTTCTTTCTCCTCCCCTTCATTGCATCTATTTATCTCTTTCTATTTCTCCCTCTCTTCTTCTTCTCTATTCCCCCTACAGCGTCTCCCTTTATCTGTTTTCCTCACAACTCCCCCTTCAACGCCTCGATCAATCTCTCTTCCTTTCTACTCCCACCTTACACCTCTATGTATTTCTCCCCCCCCCTTTAAAGTCTCTATCTATCTATCTATCTATCTGTTCTCCCCCAACGTATTTATCTACCTGTCTCCCTATCTCGCCACTTTCATCTCCAAACTCGCACCGTCTCTCTTTCACAACGAAACTCCCTTCTGTCAAAACTATTCACAAACTTTTCAGAGCGGAGAGAGCTGGAAGCGAACCCGAAAAGTATGTCAGTTTGTTATTGCTTTTCTTGTGATTTTTTTTATTGCTATTGTTATTAACCTACAGGTCAGGTGAGCGCTGACAGAGCAGCCCTTTCGTTAGTTACACCTCCAGATCTCGTCCCGTTCCATTTAACAATGACAACAATGGTCCCTATAGGCACAAGGCCTGATACCCTGGGAGAGGGCACTGGTCGATTACATCAACACTTAATTCATCGATACCCAAACGATGAACTATGCTTGCCATGCAACCTTTATAAACTCAAAACTACGTTGTATAAATGTAACCTTTATTTGAAGACAACTGGGTCGTGATCTGAGGGAAATTTGGCTGCTATTTCTACCAGATCTAGCGATCATGACTCATATACATACATACATGCATGCACATATCCATATACACATACATATAAACACATACACATATATAAATATGTATGCATAAATGTATACACACATACATGCATACATACTTATATACATACATACATACATACATACTTATGCATAGATGTAAGCATATACATATATATGTACATACATATATGAATAAATACATTATATATATATATATATATATATATATATATATATATATATATATATATATATATATATATATATATATATATATATATATATATATATATACACACACACACACACACACAAACATATATGCACACAAATACATATATAGATACATACGCATGTATGTATGCATAAGACAGTAGGGCATGATTTGGTGGAGATTTGGCTGCTATTTTTAGCAAGCCTAGCTATTGTGTAGAGGTCTCACCTTGATCAACCAACGGCCCGATCGAGAATATTCCAACTGTGACCAATCCCATCAGGTATGTGTCCTTCCTTTCTTCTGACCATACACTGTGAGCTGAGGTCGATTTGGCTGCTATTTCTAGCAGAAGAAGGAGCTACCACAAATAACTTTCCTCTCGTTGTTGCATTTTGGTGATGACGATGATGATAATGATGATGTTTAACCGAAGGTCAATCCTGATCCAGCGTACCTATCTCCAGCAATCAACGGCATTACAGCCGTGACCAGCCTTGTTTATTCGTCCGTCAGTTATTTAAAGCAATG
The DNA here is from genome assembly GCF_001194135.2 of Octopus bimaculoides. Lineage (NCBI taxonomy): Eukaryota > Metazoa > Mollusca > Cephalopoda > Octopoda > Octopodidae > Octopus > Octopus bimaculoides. The sequence goes on from NC_069010.1 coordinate 9,724,545, forward strand.
GTCCTCGTCCGGGGTCCTCACGACCCTTAAGAGTCCACATACGATTTCGTTGATAAAATCTATCTTCTACGACACACAAAATGTTTCAACAATTATTTTAATACAATTCCTAATATTACAAAAATATAATTTTGAAATATCAAATGGCTAGGAGGGTTCACCTGACTAAAACAGGAACCGAAGGGTTCATAGAGAGACACAAATGGTTGAGAACCACTGGTTAAAAGGGTAAGATGTGATTAGAGGGAGATTTCACTGCTCTTTCTAGCATGCCATGAGGTTACATAAGGATTCCATGGGTGGTCAGGGCAGACGTTATCGACGCAGTGGTATTGCAGTAGAGCTGCAGCAGTATTGCAGTGTTGTCTCAATGGTACTGCTGTTGCTATAATCAACAAGTTTGACATTTGCATGCTGGAAATTAAAAAAAAAAAACAGAAGACTATTGTCCCTTCAGACCTTTGTTCAAAAATTTCAGGCCTTGTGCCTATAGTAGAAAGGATTATTATTATTATTATTCTTTCGGTCCTGCTACAAAGCCTTTAAACTGAATATTGGATTGGATTCGTCTCAAATTTCGATATAAGTTCAGCAAGGCAAAAAAAACCAACCTCAGTGGAGTTTGAACTCAGAACGTAAAGACACGAAATGCCGCCAAGCATTTTTGCCCTGTGTGCAACCGATGCTGCCTTCGTTGAAATGAATGTCAAATGTAAACTGCTACATTCATGCCTTTCCCCACAGTCCCCCAGGGTAGATGTGTGCATTTAACCAGAAGCTGCATGAAATCGAAACTGGTTCCAAAGTTTTAAAAACTGAACATTTACAATTACCGAAAAAAATGAGAAGGTTGATGCATGGATGGCTATACGTGATATAGTTGTCTTATACATGTGTATGTATATAACTTTTAAAGATTTTCGTCGGTTTGGAGTTTCGGATGTTGACACTCGTGATGTTAATGCATGACCCAATATATGTGCGTTTATATATGTACACGCATGCACACACGGGCACACGAACACACACACATGTGTACGTATACATACACATATATATATGCGTGTATATCATCATCATCATCATCATCATTTAACATCCGTTTTGCCAGGGTGGTATGGGTTGGACGGCTTTGGCAGGCGCTGGCAAGGCAGAAGACTGCATCACGCTTCACTATCTGTTGTGGCAGGGTTTCTACGGCTGGATGCCCTTCCTTTAATGCCAATCCACCTAAAAGTGAAGACTGGGTGGATGTTTTCTACGTGGCACCAACACTGGTGGGGGTCAGTAAGTGACTTTAGAGACAAAGATCCTTTGAGAGGCGAGGGGCAATGGGAGGAGGTGGCCTTGTGCCAGGTGGTGAGAGGTTAGAGTGTGACGAAGGGACAGAAACAGGTGTGTTGCTGCTGAGGAAATACCTGGGTACCCCAGTCAGAGGGAGAGAGAGCGAGAGAAAGAGGGAGTTATCAAGAATGAGAGCAAGGGTGAGAGAGAGAGAGAGAGAGAGAGAGAGAGATGTGCCTGGGTGTAGGGACTTCACATGAGTGCAAAGAGTGTGCAGTGACTGGTGAAACGTGGATATGTAGAGGAGGGGGGTGACAAGGGGATAGTACGATCTTCCGCCCTGGCGATGAGTCTTAAGCAGATCTGCTTTGATGCCGGTGACCTCTGCTGCCCCACGGGACCTCGATGATAGAGACAAAGTTACCATTTGACCTGGGGCTGTAGGGCAAGGTACTTGTCCAAGATGCCACTCTGGAGGATTGAACTGGAAACGATAGGATTTCAGGCTGGAATTGCAAAGTGACCTTCTAAAACTCAGCTAGAAATTACAAGGTTTAGGGCAAGGGAAAAACCAATCTGTTCTCTTTCTTTCTTTCCCTCTTTCTCTTCTCTCTCTTACACACACACACAAACACTTTCACTGTCTCTCTCTCACAAACACTTTCACTCTATCTATCTCTGTGTGCCTCTCTCTCTCTCCCTCTCCCTCACCACTATTCCTTTCTTCCGATCCAGATCTCAATGGTGAAAATCGCAGTAATCGGTGCCGGTGTGGTGGGCTTATCTACAGCTCTTCAAGTCAAACAGAACTTTCCGTTCTGTTCCGTGACTGTGGTAGCTGACAAATTCAACACAGAGACGACCAGTGATGGCGCCGGTGGTCTCTTCCGACCGAATATGGTCACATTGTCTGCAAATCCTTTTGAAAGCCTCAAGTAAGTAACAAGAAGACAGAGACAGTTCCATTCCAGTTTTAACTTTTTAATCCTTCAGCCTCCAGATTTTGAATTAATCATGCTTTATGTTGGCACTTCAAGATTTTCATAATGCGATAGCTTCTTTTTTGAATGACATTGCCGGTCAGGTGTGAGAGGTTGGATCTGGCCAGCTTGAGCATAATACATGCAAAATATTTGGCAGCTTTCAGATTTCTCTGTCGTATGTATCATGCTTAATTTATTCACATTCTTTTGAATTAATCAAGTATTATTATCTCATAGCTTTTCCATTGACCTGGTTCTTAATTTGTTTAAATAATTGTCTAGAATAGATACGCGAGGTCAGACCCGGCCAGTTTGATCATAGGGCAAGGGGAATATCTGGGCCAAATATAGCTGGTTTAAGTGCTAAAAGACTAACCCTTTAGCTCCAAGATTGCTCTGCAAAATGTAATCTTTATTTATTCATATTATTCTGAATTAATCCTGCATTATCTTTCAGCTTTGAGATTTCAGTGATGTGAGTGTTTATTTTCAGAACATGAGAGGCCTGACTTGGCCAATTTGAACACAAAACAGGTATAATATTTCAGTCGGCTGTGGCTGGTTTGAATGCTAAAAGATTAACCCATTAATATTTATATCACTCTTTCACATGTAGCACTTATTTATCCACATTGTTCTGAATTAATCATGCATTATCTTGGAGCTTCTAAGAGGTGATGGCTTATTTTAAGAACGACATTGTAGGGTAGTTTATTTTGAGAATGACATTGTGGAGGGGGAATACATGAGCCAAACAATCTGGGAAGCAGGCTTTATCGGCCTGTGGCCCAGGAAGGACTTTTGATTCCTTTTTGATATTCTTACCTACTTGTCTGTCTGTCTGTCCCTTTATATATTTCTGCTTGCTGGCCTGTCTACCTCCACTCCCTTCAACACCACCACTGCCACTACTACTACTACTGCTATTGTTCTGTCTTTCTGTTTTCTCTCTTTAGACAATGGTGCCAAGATACATTTAGACATTTCAACAATCTCTTCAGTTCTCCGGAAGCCAGTGATTGTGGCATAGCACTGATGTCTGGTTTTCTGTTGAGCAACAAAGAGGAGGTGAGTTCAATCCTCATGAAAGGAGGTCGGGTGGGAAGATGGTGGTGTGACGTGGGGGGGTATCTTATTCTTTGGTTTGTTCCGAGGAGAGGGTCTGGGCTCACTGTTTTTATTATTCCATGTGGATTTATGTGTGTGTGTGTGTGTGTTTGTGCACGCATGCATGTATGTGTTTGTGTGTGTATGCATGCGTGTGTGTATGTGTGTGTGCGTGCATGTGTGTGTGTTTCGTCTAGCAGTAATGTTAGCACACTAGGCGAAATGCTTAGCGGTATTTTGTCTGTCTCTATGTTCTGAGTTCAAATTCCACCAAGGTCGGCTTTGCCTTTCATCCTTTCGGAGTTTATGAATTTAGTACCAGTTGCATACTGGGGTCGATCTAATCGACTGGCCCCCCTCCCCCAAAATTTCGGGCCTTGTGCCCAGAGCAGAAAAGAATATTTGTAAAAGTTATTACAAGAAGATAACAATTGTTTACATTAAAACTGTAATTTTTTTTACATTTAACAAATAATTTCTTCAACTGCAATATCCTACATTCTTTTTTATTTTTTTTAAAAACATAACAATAATATTAATATTTCTTGTTATAACTTCTGTTTTTTCCTGACCGACCTGTGTCTGGTACTACACCCTTACAATATACAGCTTGACATGATTCAAGACATCAGCTTTGGTGAGACCAAGATGACTCCGGAGCAAATAGCCAATATGGGTTTCAACTACAAGTGAGATCAATCCCCTTTCTATGTTTAACATACTTTGTTTTCTTTTTCTTTCTTATATTCTCCATCATACTTTCTACCATTATTTCATATCTATTTATATCTCTCTCTCTCTGTCTGTCTATCTATGTATCTTTCTATTTTCTATCTATCTATCTATGTACCTACCTATCCATCCATCCATCCATGTATGTATGTGTATGTGTGTCACTCTGTGTGTATATGTATGTGCTTGTGTGTGTGTATCTATGTATATCTGTCTGTGTGTCTGCTTTTTCCATCTTTCCTCTTCCTCCCCTAACGTCTTCTATTCTTCCATTCACAGACACGTGACCAAAATGTTGACTTACACAATGGAATGCCGCAAATATCTGCCATGGTTAACTTCAAAGTAAGTCATTTGATCCTTGCAAACCAGCTCTTAATATCCAAATCCCCGGCCTTCACTTCTAACAACCACAGTATTTCCTGAACCAGCTTCTTATCACCCACTTTTTGTGTCCAACCAACCAAACCCTGACCTTTATATCTATCTATCTGCCCATCCATCTGTTCGTCCATTTGACTGTCTGTCCATCTGCCCATCCATTTGTCCATCCGTCCATCCCATTCATCCCTCTGACCATTCGTCTGTCTGTCCATTCAGATTTTATTCAACATATTCTGCTCTCAGATTCACACACTAATTGTATCAGTCCTTCAGTTTTACTAAGCCCTGTAAAAAAAAGCTCAGAAGGTTGGGCCTCTAACCAGGCTTTTCCTAATACCCTTAAAGCCGGGAACCTTTCAGCATCCCCCTTATTTACTGTTGTTTCTTCTGGTCATATTATTCTGCATTCTCTCAAAAACGTTCACCATTCTAAAAGAAACGACCCCATTTTTTGCCTTAACCACATCGTGACATTGACCTCCTCCCATTTAGGGTGTTACAAAATAAGATACAAATTCTCGAGAGGTAAAAACATCATCGTCACTCAATAATATTGTTTGCTGGGAGAAATGTTGTGAAACATGAGATTTTGTTGACAAATTCTGTCTGTTTAAATTACTTCATTGTGATTTTTTTCATGTTGGTCATTAAATAAACAATCCTACTTAAAAAATGCTTTCGGAAAACCTTTTATCAGTCTTCTCTTTTTTAATATCAGTCTTCTCTTTTTTAAAAAAATGCAGATATACTTTATCGTTGTCCATATGGTGAATTTTCCACACACATCCCACATCCCCAGCCCTTTCTTACCAAAAGTCCCTTGCATCTCTAGACTTCTTGCTCTCTCCAGCCGGTTGTAAGAAATTTTCTAGTAAACATTTTTACTGTAGGAATTTCCTATCAGAAATTCTTCACATTGAGAATGAAATAATAATGAATTAATACCCCCCCCC
>NC_069010.1:9730091-9731493 GCF_001194135.2 Octopus bimaculoides
TATATATAGATATATATATATATATATACACACATACATACACGCATGTGTACACACTCACACATATATTATACATTATTTTATTCCAGGTTCCTGTCACTGGGAGGCAATGTGCACCATCATAGATTGAAGAGTTTGGAAGAGGTGAGTGTCTTGTGCCCTTGGATAGGAAGCCTATCTTATCTGACACTAAAATTTTACACAGACTCCATTGAAGAATGTTAATCTACAAGTCTAGAGGTCTTTTGTTCCAATCCAACCCCAGGCACTGAGCTCTGTCGATAACCAAAGACATTTACTTGAACATTTTCTGGCTCTTTCCACCTTACTATGAATAAGACCCAGGAGGAGGTGATATTGACTGAATCAGCTGTTTTCCTTTCTTAGTTCAAATTCCAGCAACGTCAACTTTGCCTTTCCTCCTTTCGGGGGTTCATAAAACAAGTATCGGTTGAATACTTGCGGGGATGGGGTCGATGCAGTTGACTAAGTTCCTCCCTTGAAATTACTGGCTTCCTCCCAGAATTTGAAACCCCCATTTTTTGAAACACTGTTACTATGATATCTATTTTCTCTTTTACATCAATCATCCGAAATTTCTGCCGTGCAATCTCTGATGCCTCACAACACGGCCATTACCACCAACAACAACAACGCCATTAACATCGCACAAGCTCGTGGGAGTCTACGATGTGGTTGTCAACTGTTCGGGCCTTGGAGCAAAGGACCTTGTGTCTGATCCCTTAGTGTACCCTGTGAAAGGCCAGCTGATCCAAGTAAGCCTGCTCTCCCAATTCTTCTCCTAATTTTTTGTTTTTGTCTTCCATACATATAGCACACACACACACACAAGACTGTAGATTGTGATTTGTGGAGGGAGATTTGGCTGCTATTTCTAGCATATCTAGCTACCACGTAGAGGTCTCCCTCATTGGCTCATACATACATATATACATAGATAAGAGAGTGGGGTTTGATTTGAGGGAGATTTGGTTGCTATTTCGAGCATGCTGATGTGATACCCAGAAGTCATCTTGGTATTTGTTTGTGCTGTTCTGTTGGCTGTTATTATGCAATTGTCCCAGGAAGGGTTGAATAAAAACAGATAGAGGGATGAAGAGGGAGGGCTGGTGGTGGTGGTGATTATATAAGCAGTGTGTGTGTGTGTGTGTGTGTGTGTGTGTGTGTGAAGTGATGACATAGTGGTATTTGAAGTGGTGGTGGTGGTGTTGGGGGTGTTGGTTTTTTAGCAGCTGTTGACCTTTGATGACCTTTCACTGTTGTCTCTTAATTACAAAAACAACAAACAGAAGGAAAAAAACAAACACACAAACAAACAAAGAGTAAAAAGAAAGAAACAAAACTACAATTGATAACAAGATTTGGGAATTGTGTCAGCTGT
>NC_069010.1:9733330-9736327 GCF_001194135.2 Octopus bimaculoides
ATATATATATATATATACACCTACATATACAAAAATATACACACACACACATGTGCATATAGATATGTGTGTGTAGCCATATCACATTTCGGGTAATGAGTTTAAACCATGTAAATGTATTTTTAGTCGTTCAAACTATAATCACTTTCGTTCGAAATAACATTTTCTCACCTCAAAACCAATTTTCTGATTCCTTGGGCAAAAAGAAAAAAAAACAAAAGGAAAAAAACTTCAGATTGTTTGGCAGAAAAATCTAGAATGACAGTCTGACATTGTCCTTCTTTCTGAATGTTTTTCTACCATTAAAGGGTTTCAATGATGTGAATGAGTGAAAACCTGACAGTGGTCAGGTCTGGCGAGAGAGGCTGGTGGAGGGGTACAGCTTCTCAGCCTCATTTTTTTTCATTGGTTTACTGCACTGGATGTGGCCTTGCACTACCATGTTGCAGGATGACTGTTTCCGTTGATGAGAATTGGGTGTAATTTGAGCGAAACTGGATTGACAGGTTCAAATATTTTAGCAGGCGTGGCAGTGTGGTAAGAAGCTTGCTTCCCAACCACAGTGTCCCAGGTTCAGTCACATTGTATGGCATCTTGCAATATAATATGATATAATATATATATATTGGAGCCTGGTGCAGCCATCTGGTTCGCCAGTCCTCAGTCAAATCATCCAACCCATGCTAGCATAGAAGGCGGACGTTAAACGATGATGATGATGATATTTATATCATCATCATCATCATCGTCGTTTAACGTCCGCTTTCCATGCTAGCATGGGTTGGACGATTTGACTGAGGACTGGTGAAACCGGATGGCAACACCAGGCTCCAATCTAAATCTGGCAGAGTTTCTACAGCTGGATGCCCTTCCGAAGGAGTGTATGTACATACATATATATAACTTTGGCTGTACGTATACTAAAACTGGAACAATATGGAGGAGATTAGCATGGCCCCACTACAGGGATGACAACGCAAATTTGTGAAGTGTTATCCTTGAAGCACAGGGCCTATTTAACACTAAGACAGTAGGGTCTAGTTCGTGTGATATCAAGGAATTTGTAAGTCCTTTGTGACCATTTGGATTTGGGCTGAAGTGTTCTGTTGCATCTGCCATATTCACTGGAACTTGCACCAACTGATCTCCATCTTCTTCACTCTCTACAAAATGCTCCGATGGGGAAAAAAGGTTCCTGAGAAAATCAGGTGCAAAAACATGTGTAGAAAGCTTCTTCGTGTCAAGGCCCCAGCTAAATTCTACTCTTGAGGAATCAAAAAGCTACTTGCTAAATGGCAAGAAAACATTCAAAATAATGCTTACTATACTGATGATTGAAAATAATTCTTTGTAAAATTTTTCATGAGTAAAGGTGTTTAACAAAATCAGGAATTATTTATGAATCAACCTAATATATATATATGTGTGTGTATATATGTATGTATGTAAATCTGTGTAGATGTACCCGTACAACACAGACTGAAATGTCCCTTTTTCACTAAAGGCAGTCTTGGATCAATTCCTAAATACCAGAATCTCTCTGAAGCTGTCCATTTTTTTCAGGTGGAAGCACCATGGGTGAAGCATTTCTATTACTTTGACGACGACACCTATGTCATTCCGAAGTAAGTGGTCCCATTGTTGTTGTTGTTTATCTCACTTCAGCCCCTTTTTCACCCAAACCTCCAAACTCTCCACAGTTGCTTGCTGCTCTATCTTTACTGAAAATCTCTTCCAGTGGTTTTATATCCTCGCTGGACGAAGAGCATGTGCTGCCTGGGGCAACCCTTGAATTTGCTCCAATGTGCCGTCGCTGTCTTTCTTCCCCCCCTCCCCCTTTTGTCTCCGCTCCCCTCTCACTCTCACTCTCCCTCTCTCTCTTCCTCCCACAGCATCAACCGTACAAGCCTCGGCGGGGTTCGTATCAAGAACAACTACAGCACTGAGGTGGACCCTGAGATCAGTAAATCCATCTGGCAGCGATGTACCTCAAGGATACCCAGTCTGCAGGTAAGTAGGGAAGGGCAGGCCACAACACTCCACCCCATTGTCATGTCCTGGGGTGGCGGGGGATGGAGAACATGTGGCTGTGTCATTGCGTGTGTATGCGGGGGAGACCTGATTGTGCATTTGGAGCAAAATCATTGTATGTTTGCATGTGTGTGTGTGTTAACAATGTTCCCTAAAATAGGGGATGCCTTGCTGTTGTTCTTTGCTTTCTTTGTGATGAAGGGGGCAGTTGCGTTACTGCTGTAGCTATATTTAAACATTCTTTATCTTCCTTTTTCTTTCTTTCTTCTTTTCTTCCCTTCTTTCTTTCATTCGCTTGTTCCTACCTTACTTCTTTCCTCTCTTTTTCTTTTTTTGTTAGTTCGTTCATTCATTCGTTCCTTTCTTTCATTCCCTTCCACCTCATTTCTCCTTCAGAAAGCTAAAGTCCTGTGGGAGTGGGCAGGCTTACGTCCACACAGGGACCCGATCCGCCTCGAACAGGACATCATGAATTTTCCAAAGGGCACACTAAAGGTGAGGAAGCTCTTCGTCATCACCATCAACATCATCATCACCATCGTTGTCATTGTCATCATTATAACTATTTGTTCCATTTACTTGTTTTATGACAAGCACACACCATACACTCATACCACACACCACTAACACACACACACGTGCACTCACACATACTACTCTCACACATACATACTGCACTCACACACACACACACACACACACACACGTGTTGACCCCTCATCACATAACCCTTTGTATATGTTTTTTTTTATCATGTTTTATTTAATCTTTCATTTTCTATTTCACTTCTTCTTCTTCTCTGTTCGTTAATTAAACAGGTTGTTCATAATTATGGCCACGGGGCCAATGGAGTGTCTTTAAGCTGGGGCACGGCCAAACACGCCACAAGACTTGTCAGACAATTCCTCGAGAATGACCCCGAACTGCGTTCAAAACTTTGATGACAAGACCCTGCACTTTGAAGCA
>NC_069010.1:9736782-9739196 GCF_001194135.2 Octopus bimaculoides
GATGTGCTAGCATGGCTGCAGTCCAATGACAAACAAATAAAAGATAAAATTCGTACATACATACATATATATATATATACACTTGCACATATACAGGGTGGCCCAAAAGCCGGTTTACAGTTATCACGTAGGCACTTTAAATTTCTTTTAAAACATTTTAATTACGTTTAAATTTCTATCAAACTGAAAAGGGAGTTTGACAAAATTAACTAAATTAGCATAGAATAATGGTTTGATATCTTTTCATAATTAAGATCTAATCTGTTAATATATGAATGCAAAAGAAATAGTTGAATAACTGCGAACCTACTTTTGGGTTGGTGCATAATTATTGCAGCTTTTTTCAATAGCTGATATGTGCAGTACCTGAGATACAAGTTCAAATCCCACCTTCTAAAACCTGGTGCTATATTTTCTTTTCATCTAAAATTATTTCTGAAAACAGTTACTGCAGTTTATAACCATAATGATAATTTGTTTGTTCTTGTGATGTTTTTTTAAAAAATATATTTTTATGATACATATATTTTTTAATAAAAATTATATTGAAAATTTGAAATTTATGATTTGAAAATAAAATTTACCTTTTGTCGGGGTAAAAACATTTATTGCTTAGTGCAGAATCAAAACCCAGATGTCATCCAAGGTTGAGCCTTTCTTTTGTTTTTCCTTCTTTGCTTTTTGACCTGCTTTCAAATTCCAGAGGGATGGCATCTAAGGTACACAAGTGGAGGCGCAATGGCCCAGTGGTTAGGGCAGCGGACTCGCGGTCATAGGATCGCAGTTTCGTTGTGAGTGTTTATTGGGCGAAAACACCTAAAAAGCTCCACGAGGCTCCGGCAGGGGATGGTGGCGAACCCTACTGTACTCTTTCACCACAACTTTCTCTCGCTCTTACTTCCTGTTTCTGTTGTGCCTGTAACTCAAAGGGTCAGCCTTGTCACACTCTGTGTCATGCTGAATATCCCCCCCGAGAACTACGTTGAGGGTTACACGTGTCTGTGGAGTGCTCAGCCACTTGCACGTTAATTTCACGAGCAGGCTGTTCCGTTGATCGGATCAACTGGAACCCACGACGTCGGAAGCGACGGAGTGCCACTATATAAGGTACACACACACCATAGGGTCCTATAAGAAACCAATATCATAATATTTTCCAGCTGAATTCCCAAGCATTGCCAACTGAGGCTATGGGTATTAGGCAGCTCTCCCATCCTTGGTCTCCAGTGAAGTTGGCTCGACTTGAAGACCCTGTTTGTGATTCTTTCCTGTGGCACCCTAATCGCATGTCTGTAGAACCACAGCTGTGACTTCTCAATGATCAAGGATACTGTCCAACCATCTCACTTGAAGGATCCCTCTTATGAATTGTTCCTCTGGCACCCTGATTGCACGTATTCGGTAGAACCACAACTGTGACCTCTCATTGCAGAAAAAGTTGAAGCTTGACCTGGCGGGGTGGGGGAGAGTCCGTGAGACTATGAACATTACCCAACCATCTTGCTTTGGGTCTACTCCCTAAGTCCCCTACCAGTTAGCTTGGCTTAAAGAACCTTGACCTGCAGAGACTCCCTAATCTCCAAGCTAAGCACCCTCTTGAGTAACCTTGGGAGAACCCTATTTTCACGAAAAAGAAACTGTCTCAAGAAAACAAAAAATAACACCACCACCCCCTCGGGTCTCACATCAACTAATCTTGTCCCCGACTCACTTTTTTCCCATTTTACTCACCAACCCTGGAATCTGCTCTTTCGGAAATATTTGGGAAGTATCTTTATATAAAGTCCATGCCTGCCCAACACAAGAGCTGATTTATTCACCAAGTTGGATCATGCCATCTGCAAAAACTATGGTAATGGCATTCACGACGACGGTGATGATGATGATGATGATAAAGTTAATTACATACCTGTTACTTGTATACTTGTTTACTGTTCACGTATGCAAAATGTGCACGTTCGTGTGTGGGTGTGTGGAGAGGGGGAGGTGTTAACAAACACAAGGCATAAACATCAACACCTGGCTACACACAGAGTTGCACATACATACACACACATGCATACGCGTAGCCATATATATATATACACGCATGCCAACATCTTTGCATGTCTGTATGTGTTGAACGTCATCAAAGCCACACAATTCCCACCCGTTCCCTTTTTTCTTACAAATATTTAAAAATGTATAAACATATTGGTGTTCGTGTGTATATATCATCATCATCATCATTGTTTAATGTCCGCTTTCCATGCTAGCATGGGTTGGACGATTTGACTGAGGACTGGTGAACCAGATGGCTGCACCAAGCTCCAATCTGATTTGGCAGAGTTTCTACAGCTGGATGCCCTTCCTAACGCCAACCGCTCCGAGAGTGTAGTGGGTGCTTTTACGTGCCACCGGCACGAGGGCCAGTC
>NC_069010.1:9739655-9740737 GCF_001194135.2 Octopus bimaculoides
ATGACAATGGCTATAGTACAATGAAGGCGGTGAAGCAAGAGGGGGAAGGAATAGGAATGACAAGCAGGAGGAGGAGGAGGGGGGAGGTCGAGGGTTGAGGGAGGAGGGTGGGATGAAATTTGTTGTTGATTGTTTGTTGTTTTTTTTTTACATAAATATTTTTGATATATTTTTAATGAGATTTGGTGGTGGCTGTCATGGTGGAGTAGGGGGTAACAAACAGACAGGTGTTTGTGGAGGGGTGTGCAGGGGGGAGATGTAGGGCAGGGCATTCGGGTGGCCTGTGTGTGTGCGTGTGTGTGTATGTATGTATGCATGTATGCGTGAGTGTACATGTGCGTGTATGTGAGTATGCATGTGTATTTGTGAGTGAGCGTATGTGTGTGTGTATATTGTGTATCTGTATATATATACATACATACATACATACATATGTATATATGTGTGTGTGTGTGTATGTATATATATATATATATATATATATACATATACATATATATGTATGTATGCGTGCGTGCGTGTGCGTGCATGTATATATGTGTGTGTGTATGTATGTTTGGACATACATGTAAGTATGTATACACATGCGTCTGTGAACTGACTGGACTGCAAGCATGGATGCGAGGCAGGCACAACCCACGGCCATCCGCTATAAATACAAGCCGTCTCCGGTTCAGTCCAGAACACAGCAAACTTTTGTAGCCTCACTGCAAGATCTTCCCTCATCGCAGCCACATCTTTTATTTCCACCATGAAAGCATTCTTCCAGGCTATATTCCTGCTGACGGCGCTGTCGGTCAGCCTCCATGCATTCCAGTCTGAACTCGAACAGGTTGGTTATGCCTCTGCTCTTAGTGAGAAATATGATGGGGACTACTACAAGTACAGTAAGTTGGTCCGAAGAGACGCAGGCCACCCCAGTGAAAGATCTCTTGTGAAACGCTCGTATCATCACACCTATGCTCCTGGTGACCGTCACACCTATGGCCCAGGAAGACATACTTATGGACCCTATGACCGTCACACCTATGGCCCAGGAAGACATACTTATGGACCCCATGGTCATCACACCTATGGCCCAC
>NC_069010.1:9740794-9742498 GCF_001194135.2 Octopus bimaculoides
ACCCCATGGTCATCACACCTATGGCCCAGGAAGACATACTTATGGACCCCATGGTCATCACACCTATGGCCCAGGAAGACATACTTATGGACCCCATGGTCATCACACCTATGGCCCACATCACACTAAGCCAGGTACTTCACTTACTTTTTTATAATATTTATCTTTTTATGGGGGTGGTGTCCCCTGGTGGTCAGTTGTCATTGGGGAGACAATCTCTTCTAGATTAAGTTAAGTCGGGCAACATTGCTGTGGATGAAACCTTCCCTGGTTCAATGCAGAAGGAAATGGCTGCAGCAACCCACCATGGGGTACAGAGAGCACGGTGGGGCCCACTGCATCCATCTCCCTCCCCAGTCGTCTTGACTTGGTCTTGCTTCTCGATTGAAGATGGTCACAGACTGGGAAGCTATGAGTTGTTTAGTGTAGTCGGGCTTTCCTGTCTATTTATGTGACGACTGGATGCAGTGAACTCTACGAGAGAAACCTTCACAACTTAACAGAGGCAAAGGTGAGGGGCCAGTAATGCCCTGTGGGGCGCAGAGAAGAAAAGATGAAGCAAGTAAGGTCGTCCACTGCAACCATCTCCATCCCTGGTCATTCTGACCTGGTCACTACACAAGTCATTAGACATCATTAGTCATCTGATGGTCAAATGTGCAGGCAAGTTAGGGCAAAGATTTCAACGAAGCACCGTGTCAAGTATTCCTCTTCAGGAGAAGGCTTGGCTGTGTGGCTGAGAAGTCTGCTTCCTGAGCACATGGTTCTGGGTTCAGTCCCACTATGGAGCATCTTGGGAAAGTATCTTCTATAATCACTCCAAGCCAACAAAAGCGTTGGTGTGGGTTTGGAAGATGGAAACTAAAAGAAGCCTGTCTGATACATGTATTTATACACACACATACACACATTATTCTTATACAAGAACATTGGTGACAGTGACTCCGAAGTTAGATAAACTACCAGCAGATTGCAATGCATTGAAGTTAATATTTTTCTTGGATGGAATGGTGATTAGATTTTTGGGGTGGTTTGTAACAAAGTGGTGTTTTCAAGAAATTTCTTTTGATTATATTTGGAATTATGTTATTGTTTCGAATTTATTTCCATATATAGAACTCGGTAAACAGGTGGGTCTATTCTGGTGCGATTCTAAGGTTAAGTCGACACAGGACATTATATATATATATATATCTTTATAAGAATTTATCAAGTAGTTAGCATGAAAAAACCTCATAAGGAAAAAAACCATCATTTTTTTCCATAAATATATATAATTTAATTTATATAAGGGCCCTCTAAGTGTGAGGCATTATTGTATAGTAATGCCCTTATATAAATTAAATTATATATATATATGCATATATATATCTATAAACATAGACACACACACACACGTGTGCACAGGTATATAGAATGAGTTTTAGAGAATACAGGTTTTTGAGAACATAATTGACCCAGTATAAATGGTTGGTTATTTTAAAGTGTCTTTTCCACACCTCATTAATTCTGAGTGGACACTTTAGAGGTTGGGGTGGGGACATAAGGGTCTATAGAAAGCAAAAGAAAAGAGTGCTTATATGATACACTTGGGAGAGTTGACGTCACATGGGTGCTCAACCTTGCAGACATGAAGGAAAAATATATGCCTCTATGCATACGTAAGTATGTAGATATATATATATATATATATATATATATATA
>NC_069010.1:9743026-9748458 GCF_001194135.2 Octopus bimaculoides
GTATATGTATATGTATATCAATATATATATATATATATATATATATATATATACATATACAGAGAGAGAGAGAGAGAGAGAGAGAGAGCTTCTTGTGGTCCACAGAAAACAATACAAAGTTGAATAAAGAAAGAGTAAAGGAAGAATATCCAAACACAATAAATACACCTCCATTCAAAATTCCACATGATCCCTAATTGGTGTTTTTTTCCCTTCTATTGCAGAGCCCCGATGTGAAAAAATTAGTTTTTTGAATACATACTGTTTGTCCGTCTGTCCACCTGGCCACCTCCAGATTTCTAACATTTCTGGCTGTCCAAGGGGTACCATTTGCTGCACATAAGGTACGTATTACAATATCTTCATTTATCTCTGACATCTTCTACTCATTGGACTCGTGGTCATGCTGGAGCAGCATGTTGAAAGGGTTTGGTTGAACAAATCGACCCCAAGACAGTTTTTTTTTTTTTTTTAGAGAATTTGGTATTTACTCTATTGATCTCTCTTGCTGAACCACTATGTTACAGGGTCATAAACAAACCAATGCCAATTATCAAGCCCTGGTGGGACACAGACACAACCACAAAAACACATACTTATATACACATACATCACCGTATCAAGTAGACTATTAAATATTGTTATACATCGCTGGTCACAATGCGATTCCTTGCATTTTAGTATTTTTCAAATGATGCCGACCTACTGCTCTAGGCAGACGGGCCTGCATTTTCTACTGAACTCAGCACCGGTCCTCCACAGCTCAAGGTTGCCCCTTGGTGCTATGCAGTGGTACTGAACTAGGAACCATGGGATTGCAAAGTGAGCTTTTTAACCACATGGCCATGCTTGCGTCTATATACATGTGTGTATATATATATTGCGGGGGGGGGGGGGAGAATTTGGATAGAAAAGTGTGAAGGACAGACAGATACACTGAAAGATGTAAATATGTTCAAACTTGTTTCGATTTCATTTAATTAAAATTAATTTAATTAATGTCCATTATTATTTTTCTTTGCAGCTTGCTCAACGATTTCATCTTCCAGACAAATGAATATATATACCTGTATATATACATATATATGCCTGTGTATATATATATATATGAGTCAGTATATTATATTATATACACACACACAACCTGATGTCATTGGTATATATGTATAATTTATACAGTCTATGAAATACAGTAAAACTTAATATACATGTATATATGTATGTATATGCATGTGTATATATATGTGTGTGTGTATGTATGTATATGCTTTGTATTTATATATATATATATATATATGTATATGTATATGTATACATGCATATATATACAAAGGTTTTATATATATGTGTGTGTGTATATATATATATATATATATATATATATATATATATATATATATACATATACATATATACAACGATAACAATTACAACAATGATGATGATGATGAATATTATAAAACATCTTAATATATGAACAACAGAAAAATCATTAAAAAAAAAACTATGTAAAAACAACAAAAAAAGTAATTAATAAAAATTAGCAAAAATGATTAACATGTTTGTTTTTATTTTTTGTATATACGATGTTTTTGTGTGATTTTGTTATTCTTGTAAATTCTTCTTCAGTTATTGGGTTACACCCACCCTGGGGCACTGTTGTGAATGATGGTAGCGGATTGCATCAAACTATCGGGACTTAGTTTCCATGCATTAGTTCTTTTATCGATCTCTATCTGCTGAACAACTACGTTATGTTTGTGACGTAAGGTAAATGGAATTTTGCACTGGTTTGCATCAGGGCAACAGAATGGGAAAGGCACAGGTAAAACTGGACCCGTACAGGTCAAACTAAAGCGTTTGACCACTAGGTGGTCATCCAATATGCTAGAGGAGAGGGCTCGGAATATACTAGGCTACCCGTGACCTGTTGGATTACCAGAAAACTCTGAGTTTCCCAGGAACAGAGTTTTGTGGGGGGGGGGTTCATTTCCAGGTTATTTCACATGCTTTGAACGAATGAGACATCAAAATCACATGGAAACGGCCCCTTTCCCCCCGGTAAAGGAAAGATTTGGCTGCTATTTCTTGCACGCTCTGCTACCACGTAACAGGTATTTCTGGTCCTTTATCACAAATAGCTGTTACGTGGTAGCAGGGCATTCTAGAAATAGCAGCCAAATATGTTGAATGCCCTCGAAAAATAAAACCTATGGAAAAAAACTATTTTACATTGAGATTACAAACAGGTTTTTTTTTACAAAATATACCAAAGAATTTTTTTTTTTTACAGTATTCACTTCAAAATAACGTCAAAAAACATTAAAATATTGTCTGTTTAAAGAAAGATAAAATATAGATCCTGTATTTTAGAAACATCTTACATTTTTGAAATCACATTTACTTAAAAAAAATATTTCTTAATGATTAAAATATTGTGTTTAACAAGTGAAAACAGTGTAAAACAAATCGAGAACTAAACAACCAATTTCATTCAAATTTTACACATGCCTTACTTAGGGTCCAGGTAGTGTTTAAGGCCCCCAAAATCTTTTACTTGTTGCCTGGTGCGAGATTACATCTTCATTATTTGAGTATTACTCAAAAGTGTAACAATAACATCCCTCTATTTTGATGTCAGGCAGTTTCACTTTTATACTGTCAGAGTGAAACTATTACCTCACATGTATACATCAACTATAAAAACACTGTCTGGTAACATATAAAATATAAACTGAAGCTAAAAATTATTAAAATATTCAACTTACCGGACAAGGGCTCCTGGCTCCTTTTTCCTGTAGGCGAAGAAATAAAAAAACGAAGATATTTTGATTGTCCAGGCATTGCTATTACAGACGAATTAACAATTCGACTCCAGTGATAAACACAAACCACAACATCGGGCTCACTACAAAAACCCCGCTAAATTAGCCACAAACACAAACACAAACACACAGACACACACACAAGCACACACGCGCGCACACGCACGACCATTTCATATATCTTTCAATTTTTGCTCTCAGCAAATAACACATTTTCATCTTTATATATATATAGATAAACCATTTTTCCCCTCTTTCCCCCTTCTCTTTTATTTCTTAATCCATATTTTTCGTATATTATACCCCATATAAAAAAAATTACGTTTTTTTCTCCCATTTCGTTATTTCTTACCCCGCTCATAAAATCTACTTCTTTCTATACACTTATTATTTTTTTCGCTTTAATATTCATTTCTGTAGTATATAAACAAAATTTTTTCTCTGAATACTATAATATATACATTAATACATACAAACAACGAATTATTAATAACTATAATAATATATATATATAGTTATTTTCCATTTTTATTTCTCAAAACTTTCCCTCTCAAAAATATTTCATCTTTAATTTTGTCTTTAATACCCTCAACAGCCCATGGCATCCCATATTATAATTAATTGACTTTTTCATGTCCCTCAATCCCTTATATATATATTTTTCAAATGCATTATAGTATTTTAGAAAAATTTCAATGTATAATATCTCCTCACATGAGCTCGGCATCCTCAGTTTATTTTGCTGTTCAACACGTGAAAGTACACAGTCTTTCCCTGAATATATCCAACTAAATGTGGGGTTTTTTTTTACATGTAAAATAGCTTTCAATGCTGCTAAGTCAAACCTAAAGCTGGATTGAAATATATGTAGGGTCTCTTTGGTTATTTCATTCGTAGATCCGGTCCCCTGATATTCTGAATTTTATATCTATTACATTTTCATTGAGATACTAATAAATTTAACCAAGTGTACAATATATTTTTTCTTCTCCATTTTCTTTTATTTTCTTACATATATGTATGTATGTATCTCTCTCTCTCTCTCTATATATATATATATATATATATCATCATCATCGTTTAACGTCCGCTTTCCATGCTAGCATGGGTTGGACGATTTGACTGAGGACTAGTGAAACCAGATGGCTACACCAGGCTCCAAGCTGGATGCCCTTCCTAACGCCAACCACTCAGAGAGTGTAGTGGGTGCTTTTTACGTGCCACCGGCACGAAGGCCAGTCAGGCGGTACTGGCAATGGCCACGCTCAAATGGTGTATTTTATGTGTCACCAGGGGCACTGGCAACGGCCTCGATCGAAAGTCCTTACACATGCCACGGGCACAAGTGCCAGAAAGGCGACGCTGGGTACAGGTGCCATCCCGATTTCGCTTTCGCTTGCCCCAATAAGTCATCGCAAGCTGAGTTTCGTGTCCAATAAAGGAGACGACGTTGGCATGGGTGCCAGTCGTCGAATTTAGTTTGGTTTCGATTTCACTTGCCTCAATATTATACTGTGAAGCTTAATTTAATTTTAATTTTTAATAAATTGATTTTAATTGAGTTTTTACTTGTAATTTTGGAAGGGCATCCAGCTGTAGAAACTCTGGCAAATTAGATTGGAGCCTGGTGTAGCCATCCGGTTGCACCAGTCCTCAGTCAAATCGTCCAACCCATGCTAGCATGGAAAGCGGACGTTAAACGATGATGATGTGTGTGTGTGTAGCTATACATTCTTGTTAACTTTAGCCTTTCTGAAACTTGGTTCAGGCTTCTGAATAGGTATCGCCACGACAAATTTCTCTGTCATGGCCAATGCAACAGTCACATGCTACACACCTTCCAAGCCACCGCTGTAAACAGCAGAAGTGAGTTAGGACGTTGGAACTTCATAGACATACACGGCAGAGTTCAAGGTCAATTTTTGCCAAGCGACTTCACTCTGCATGCTTTACCTTCGTCACTATGGCAACTGTCCGGATCCTTCTTAGTCAGACCAAGCACCAGCTGCCTGGCTTTCGAGCCGGTGGCACGTAAATAGCACCATTTGAGCGTGATCGTTACCAACGTTGCCTTCCTGGCACTTGTGCCAGTGGCACGTGAAAAGACATTCGAGCGAGTTCGTTGCCAGTATCACAGGACTGGCTCCTGTGTAGGTGGCACGTAAAATACACCATTTTGTGTGTGGCCGTTGCCAGTACCTCCTGACTGGCCTTCGTGCTGGTGGAATGTAAAAGCACCCACCACACTCTCTGAGTGGTTGGCGTTAGGAAGGGCATCCAGCTGTAGAAACTCTGCCAGATCAGATTGCAGCCTGGTGTAGCCATCTGGTTTCACCAGTCCTCAATCAAATCGTCCAACCCATGCTAGCATGGAAAGCGGACGTTAAACGATGATGATGATATATATATATATATATAGAGAGAGAGAGAGGGAGAGATTCAAAATTGAATGTGGCACTTAAGTTTAGGCACCAAATTACAGCATGGTATTATTCAAAGAATTCCAAAAACAAGGTGATCAAAAATCAAAAAAAACAACATGGATTTTAAAGGTCATTGCAGTACGCACGTTTCACGCTACTCCACTTATTTAAGTAATGCGAACAT
>NC_069010.1:9749038-9751048 GCF_001194135.2 Octopus bimaculoides
TTAGCTTCACCACATACTGAAGTTCCAGCTTTTTTAGCTGCTATTTCTGAACTTCGGTATGTGGTGAAGCAAATGTTTGCTGATCCCTTAATTATGTATATATATATATATATATATATATATATTCATATGTATGTATAGTCATAGCTCACCAGTGCTAGAAAGGCTAAACCATTTGTTGAGCTCAGCATTAAAGTACTGATACTATCCTCTCCACTCTTCATTCAAATATAATCCACAATAAACAAAATATCTTCAGTAACAGCTTGTTGTTGCAGGACACACGTGATGCATTAACACCATTCCATCTAAAGGCTTTGGTGAGAAATATGCACATTGCAGTGCATTGGGAGGGCTATAGCAGTCAAGGAAGAATGTAAATAGTGTGTGTGTGTGTGTGTATACATATATATATACATACATACATACCTACATACATACATAATGATGGCCATCCACTCGTGACCAAGGAAGACCATTGCTGACATTGTGTGCTCTAGGACTAACTTTTATTTTGCATTTGTGGCTCTGTTGGTGGCTAAAGTGTCCTGGTCTTGAGAAGCATACTCGATTGCAAATATTACAAACCAAGCTTTCCCCAATCACTACGCTAGCAGTGCACTTTCAGGCAGCATGTTTAAATTCTTCCTGCAGAATATGTGCCCTCCTAAAGGTATCAACTCCCTCCTTAACCTTCTTCCTCCATCTGTGGTGATGACAGGCCTTGCTCTCCCAGTCAGTCCCCTGCAAACCACAGACCTTTAATGAACACTTGACAAAGTCCTTAAATCATAGCCTTGGTTTCTGCCGGGGTCTCTTTCTATTCACAAGTTCCCCAGGAGTGGCTGTGTGGTAAGTAGCTTGCTTACCAACCACATGGTTCGGGGTTCAGTCCCACTGCATGAAATCTTGGGCAAGTGTCTTCTACTATAGCCTCGGGCCGACCAAAGCCTTGTGAGTGGATTTGGTAGACGGAAACTGAAAGAAGCCCGTCATATATATATGCGTGTGTGTGTGTGTGTGTGTGTGTGTGTTTGTGTATCTGTGTTTGTCCCCCTAGCATTGCTTGACAACCGATGCTGGTGTGTTTATGTCCCCGTGATTAGCAGTTCGGTAAAAGAGACCGATAGAATAAGTACTGGACTTACAATGAATAAGTCCTGGGGTCGATTTGCTCGAGTAAAGGCGGTACTCCAGCATGGCCGCAGTCAAATGACTGAAACAAGTAAAAGAGTAATATAGCATCCTTTTAGGGATCTTCCTATCCTTCATTCTAATAAGGTGTCCACTCTAACGAAACTGGTGCTTGTGCACCTTCGCCTCAATACTCAAGATATCAGCTGTCCCCAGGACCCGTGTGTCTGGAGTTTTTAAAAGTCCAGCCAACATTTAGAATGTCTCAGACATCTCTGTAGAACTTCCTCGTTCGCTGGCTAGGCCCTTCTCCCCCTCGTCTGTCTGGAAGGACGGACATATTGCAGCAGAGTTTGTTGGCTGAGGTTGTCGGTCAAAGGGAGATAATCACTTTTTGACAAGACAAAAAAACCCTGTTTTCACGCCTGTTGGTCGTGGTGGTTTGGACGACCGACAATTCTAGATTCGGTTTCGAATCTTGGCTTGGAGAAGGAACTGTTAATTTTTACATATATACATATATATATATATATATATGTTGTTTTTATACTTGTTTCCTGTACTGGACCAAGGTCATGCTGGGGTGTAGCTTGGAAAAAAGTTTAGACGAACAAATCAACTCAATTACTTATTTAAAAAATTTTTTTTAAGACTGATACTTAATATATCAATCACTTATGCTGGGCTTCAAACATTGTGGGGTTGTAATCAAACTAACACCGGTTGTGAAGTGGGATTAAACACAAGCACAGAGACATATGAGATAAATGTAAAGAGAAATCAGTTGTTAAAGTGTCAATATACTATTGTGAGTTACCCTGTATATATATGTATATATATATGTATATATATATATGTATATATGTATATATATAT
>NC_069010.1:9751480-9752214 GCF_001194135.2 Octopus bimaculoides
TTTCTGGACGGCCTCCTTGTTTAAGTTGGTGAATGCTGCCATAATCCTTGCCTTCAGTTCATTTTTGGTGTCACAAGGAGCTTTGTTGGTCTCTCGCTCAAGTGCACCCCACACATAATAATGAAGGGGGTTGCAATCTGGGGAGTTAGGTGGCCAGATGTTAGGGGTGATGTGGTCTCAGAAATCGTCTGACAGCCATGACTGGGTTCTCCTGCTTGTGTGGCATGGTGCAGAATCCTGCCGCCAGACATAGGGTCTTCCCACAGACACCCTCTTGATCCAGGGCAGCACTACCTCCTCCGGGCACTTGATGTAGGTTTCCATATCGAGTCTGAGGCTGTGTGGGAAGATGAATGGAGATATAATTATGCTATCACTAGGGATCACTCCAAACACCATGATGTTGACTGGATGTTTGATGTTCATCACTCTCGGTACAGGTTTTGGGGGCACAACAAGTCCTCAGACTGACATTCAATCACTCTGAAATGTTTGTATTGGAGCTTCTGGTGCGAATGCCAAGCAGTATAGCATGTCGTTTCCTAATTTCTGGCCGAGTGAATTACATCATAGTACTGTTTTTCTCACAGACAGTGCCCAACTGACCATACTATACTGTGTAGTTGACAAAATTAAAAAACAAGCAATGTGTATGTGCAAAATTAGAAATGAAAAAAGAGGGACAATTTACCCATCGCACCTTATATATATACATATATATATATATATATATA
>NC_069010.1:9752459-9753583 GCF_001194135.2 Octopus bimaculoides
TATATATATATATATATGAAAAAGTATTACCATTGACACCTAAATGTGCAGTGAAAAGCAAGGGCTCATCCCATAAATAAGATAAGATTAATTTTAAAATGTGTATGAAGATAGATATATCCAAACTTAGATAAAGGGTAATTTGATCTCTGAGGTAAAATGTATTTATTTATACACATGCAGCAGAAACAACTGTAAGCTAGTGAAGTTCATAAGAGAATTGTTTTATTTCTTTGTCATCTCATTTTCTTCAACACACACACAGTATGTGCACATGAATATGTGTGTATATATGCCCCAGCATGGCCACAGCCTTAGGGACACACACACACACACACACACATGTGGGAATAACAACAGTATCAATATAAAAATCGACAACAATAACGAGTTGTTTGTATTAATTAACCAAGCAGCACGTGTTGTTGATCAATAAATATTTCTTTAATAATAAGCTAATTGTCTTTGTCGTTTATGTTGTCACGGACTGGAGTCAGGAGATCAATACGACTGGGGTGTCTTTTATATTGAACGATTAACATCGATTCGTTTAGGATTTTGTATATAACTTGTTTTGATGATAGACGTGTTTTCTGCTTCTACACAAACATACATATATACATGCATGTGTCTGTGTGTATATATATATATATATATATATATATATATATATATATATATGAATATATACACTAATTGTGGCCGAGGGTGCAGACGCACCTATGTTGCAAGAAAGAACAGTTAAAATCCCTCGATGCTGTAAGCAGTGCACAATATCAATGTTCATTGATTCTTTTTCCTTGTTTCAGTTATTTGACAGTGGCCATGCTGGAGTACCGCCTCTTTTGGTTGAAGAAATTGACCCCAGGACTTATTCTTTGTAAGCCTAGTGCTTACTCTATCGATATCTTTTGATGAACTGCTAAGTTTCGGAGATGTAAACACAACAACACCTATAGATCTATCTATAAGTATGTATATGTATATAGATAGATAGATAGCTAGCTAGATAGATAGATAGATAGATAGATAGATAGATAGATAGATAGATAGATAGATAGATAGATAGATAGGCAGGCAGACAGACGAACGGATGGACAGATATATATATATATATATATATA
>NC_069010.1:9754279-9757155 GCF_001194135.2 Octopus bimaculoides
TATATATATATATATATATATATATATATATATATATATGTATATACATATATATTATTTGTCTATTTTACATAATTCAGTCATTAGACAGCAGTCTTGTTGACATGCATGTATGTATACATGTGTGTGTATACATGTGTGTGTACGTGTGTGTACGTGTGTGTACGTGTGTGTGTATGTACGTGCGTATGTGTCTTATGAAACATGTGCAATGCAATTGTTACAGGATCACATCTTCAGCCATTTTTGAGTGTGGGTGATGTGGTGGAGTGTATCAAGTCCATGTTTCTGCAATGGGGCCCTCCTTCGGTGTGGCAGTGACATCACCTGCGTTGGAAAAGGGGGAAGGGAAGGAGGAGGAAGAGGAGACACAGAAAAAAAGAAAAAGAAGAAAAAAGAAACAGATAATCAGTTCGGACCACAAAGTTCTTGGCAGAGCCAATTGTGGGTAGGTGAGGGGGGAGGAGGAAGAGGAGATGGAAAAGAGGCTGAGGTAGAATATTTAAACACATATACACACATATACTCACACACACACACACATATATACCTATGTAAATATACACACATATACAGACACGAGCTGGCAGAAACGTTAGCACGCCGGGCGAAATGCTTAGCGGTATTTCGTCTGCCGCTACGTTTTGAGTTCAAATTCCGCCGAGGTCGACTTTGCCTTTCATCCTTTCGGGGCCGATTAAATAAGTACCAGTTACGCACTGGGGTCGATATAATCGACTTAATCCGTTTGTCTGTCCTTGTTTGTCCCCTCTATGTTTAGCCCCTTGTGGGCAGCAAAGAAATAACACACATATACAGACACACACACAAACCTATATATGCATACATGATGATGATGATGATGATGATGATGATGATGATGATGATGATGATGATGATGATGATGATGATGATGATGATGATGATGATGATGATGATGATGATGATGATGATGATGATGATGATGATGATGATCATCATCATCATCATCATGGCTGCATGCTTTTTACATGGCATTAGCACCAGAAATATGTACATGCACACACACACACACACACACACGCACACACATGCACAAATGCATATATGCACACATACACATACACATATATTTGTGTTAAACCTTGAAGCATAAAAGAGAAGCTGGCGTTTAAAACCAATATATTTACCTTGAGAGGTTGTCGCTGGGGTTAAGAAGTGCAACAGTGCCACCCCTTCTGACAGCCTTTTAAACCACTAACGATGAGGTGACCCGCAGGGCATATTTGGTAACACTGCGTTTTGAGGAATGTGGTGTGGCCACATTTTGGTTCTTGAAGTATTTTACACGGCAGAAGAAAAGTAAAAAGGAAAAGAAAAATAAGAACAATGAAAAAAAATTGAAAAAATTACTAATAATAATAATAATAATTCTTTCTATTATAAGCACAAGGCTTGAAATTTGGGGGGAAGGGGGTCAGTCGATTACATCGACCCGTGTGTTTTACTGGTATTCAATTTATCGCCTCTAAAATGATAAAAGGCAAAGTCTACCTCGGCAGAATTTAAACTCAGAACATGGAGACTGGCAAAATCCTGGTCAGGATTTTGTCCAGCTTGTTGACAATTGAAGAATGGGAGAGCTGGTATTATATTTATTTCGTAGTTTACAATTGTTTCAACACCATGCAGATGAAAAATGAGACATCATAATGTAGACCTGGATGAGAATAATGACATAGTTATGTCTGTTACGTGATGGATATTAAATAATAGACTCTGCAGCCATTTTACCATAAACAAATGAAACACTATAATACACTTATTTTTGCTTCAAACCAGATATTTATTGCATCAGTCTCTTAGGCTGAACTGCTAAGCTACAGGGATATAAACACACCAACACCAGTTATCAGGTGGTGGTGGGAGACAATCACAGACACAAAGACACACACACACACACAGAGACACATGAGAGGCTTCTTTCAGTTTCCGCCTACCAAATCTACTGACAAGGCATTTGTCAGCCAGAGACTGTGGTAGAAGACACTTGCCCAAAGTGCCATGCAGTGGGACTGAACCCACTACTACAAAAGATGAAATGCCATCCTTGAAAGATAAAAAGATTAACAGATTATAAGATTAAAAGGTAAATACCTGGTAGAGTGATCCGTACATTGTCCTGCCATGTGACACTGTCCAGCGGGTTAGAAGTGGACGCCTTCCTCTCACTGACCACAAGATGGTAGCTAACAGACAACAGGAAAAGCAGGGCCAGTCCTTCTACCTTCATTGTTCACCTCTGTCTCTTACTCTATCGCTTGTCCCAACTGTAACACCTCTCTCTCTCTCTCTCTCTCTCTCCCTTGACCAACCACAGCTCCTCTTCTCCTCTCTACACCTATTTCTTTTCCTCAGTTTTTTTTCCTGCTTTGTTCTTTCTTTCTCTCTGTTTTTCTCTATTTTCCTCTCATTCTGTGTCTTCTTTTCACTGTTTCCTTGTCCTCATTTGCATTCTGACATTGGAAACTGGAAAAAAAAAACAGAAAAGGTTAAAAAAATGAGCATTGGAAGTATATATCTGCACAGTAAGGTCTCCA
The DNA here is from genome assembly GCF_001194135.2 of Octopus bimaculoides. Lineage (NCBI taxonomy): Eukaryota > Metazoa > Mollusca > Cephalopoda > Octopoda > Octopodidae > Octopus > Octopus bimaculoides. The sequence continues at coordinate 9,756,859 of NC_069010.1, forward strand.
TATACAAACAAACTCTCTCAAAGAACAAATTGTATAACAAACAGGCGTCTGAAAAAAAATTAAGCTCACATAACAAGCTGAAATATGATCAAGGGACAATGAGGAGGCTACGAACATGTATTGGGTTGGTGCATAATTTTTGTGGGGTTTTTTCAACAAATTTTATTCAACAAAAACAATAGCAACATGTAAAAAAGACATCTTTAAATGATTATTCACGAACACAAACGTGGACACACACACACACTGTAATATAATAAAAGAAACTACATAGTATATATATATATATATATATAT
>NC_069010.1:9759022-9761976 GCF_001194135.2 Octopus bimaculoides
ACTGAAATGGAAGGCTCTCTTGTTGAATGCGGAATAAAAAGCTGGCCTTGGTGCCTGGTTGGTTCCTTGTCGGGTAAAACGGCTGAAGGCCGGCTGTTTCCTTCTGCTGTGACACTTCACACGGATCTTGGAGAAAAGAGAAAAAAACAGAAAAGACAAATAAACAAACGAAAACAAATGACAAATGTGAAAATGATGATAATAATAATATTGATAAAATTAATAAGAAGAAGAGGAGGAAGAAGAGTACAAGTTTAATCTTCATAAACTGATAATGATAATGATAATAATAATAATAATAATAATAATAATAATAATAGTAATGATGACGAGGGTGATAAAAGTAATGATGATGATGATGATGATGATGAGAAGAAGAAGATAACAGGTTAATCTTCATAAACTGATGATAATAATAATAATTATTTCATTTATTGGCCACCAGGGCCGACGTGGAGGGGACAATACAGTAGAGATGGACAATGGGGATTTTACACAAAACAATGGGTTCACAATTAAAACAATAACGATAATATCAAACAAGAAGAATATAACAATGAAAGTACCCGCAAAAGGATGGGGTGGGGGGGTAACCACATGGGATTGGCTCAGCAGCCAATACTGAACCACTCGATGCTTCAAGGGCATTCAGGAAGGGTACCCTTCTCCCTCTCGAATTCACAAGCCTGCAAGCGCATTATTAGAGCTGGCCCACTCGCACTTGCCCTTTTCGCTCCATTCGCCCACCTTTTAGCAAATGTTCTGGGGTGGGAGAAGCACTTCTCTCCCTCCACCCTTATCTTCCTTTCCAAACGAAATTTGAAAAAAGCTGATGAGTGATTTTCCAAAAACGTTCCTGTCTTCAGTCCTTTCAACCTGGTCCACCATACAATCTTTCGCGACTGCTATCAGACAGAGGAAAATTGCCTGCCCTTCCGGACCAATGGAAGGTGGTGGATCGATCTTCATTATGGACTCGGCTGATAGCCGGATCCGTCCTACACCTGACAACAGCTGTTCAATATAACTCCACAAGTCAGTAATGCAAGGACACTGGACGAGTGCGAACAGAATGGTTTCACCGCTCTGCATGCAGGTCCATTTGACAGCGCTTCCGTGCCTGTAGAGTTTATCTTCAATGGGCAGTACCCCTTGGTAGCTACTGATAATAATAATAATAATAATAATAATAATAATAATAATTAATTCGTTTTATTGGCCACAAGGGCTAATATCAATTAAAAACATCTAAGGACAAAGACAGGATGAAGGTTACAAACGGTTTTGTCCGAAAAGGTAAGAAAGTTCGTCTAAACAGAGGAAGAAAACGGAGAAAGATATAATAAATAAATAAATAAATAAATAGATAAATAAATAAGTAGAACTCCCAAAGGAGGAGACGCTTCGAAAAAGGAAAGGTTACACGTGGAAAAACCCATCCTGGAAACACAAGGCCTGAGATTTGTGGTCAATTACATTGACCCCAGTGTTTCACTGGTACTTAATTTATTGACCTCGAAAGGATAAAATGCAAAGTCGACCTCAGCAGAATTTGAACTCAGAACATAGTGGCAAACGAAATACTGCTAACGGTGTGCTAACGATTCTGCCAGCACACCACTTTCATAATAATAATGGTAAATTCTTTCTACTGGAAGCACAAGGTTTCAAATTTGGGGGAAGGGATTAAGTCGATTACATTGACCCCAGAGCATAATTGGTACTCATTTAATTGACCCCGAAACGATGAAAGGTAAAGTCGACCTCGGCGGAACTTGAACTTAGAACAGAGCGGCAGATGAAATACTGCTAAGCATTTCGTCCAGCATGCTAACGATTCTGCCATCAAAAGATAGTGCTCATGGGAACTGCCCATATCCTACGTAAAATACTGTCTATGTGATCTCAAATTTTAAAGCAAACATAATTTTCTTATGGTTTCTTAAACATTCTCTAGAACAACACACTACGTACAAATCCAAATATATGGTACCCTAGGCATAACACCAACATGAACTTCTAACTTGTTGTCTCTTGAGGTCTCTGGGTGAGACTTGGATCCAACTTGTACAAATGCAAAGCAAAAGTCAAACATAAAATAATAATAATAATAATAATAATAATAATAATAATAATAATAACTACTGTAATAGTAATTGTAATATTAATCATGATAATGATGACAACAGTAATAATAGTAATGATAATAATAGTAATAATAATAATAATAATAATAATAATAATAATAATAATGCCCACCTCTCCCCAACATCATTATCAGTGCCTCCTCCTTGCCATGTGTTCAATTCGCAGGTGTAGTAATATCGTACAACAAAGAAACAATCAGTGGGAGATGGGGTGGGGGGTGCTATATATTATGGTTTATTTGTTTGTTTTTAATTATTATTATCTTTCAGAACTTTCTGTTTTGTCATGATGTGTGTAGGAACGTTATGCTCTCACCTCTACTATGGAAGCAAAGCAGTGACATAATTGCAGCCTTTACCGTAACGGAACACATTGGGGAGTTAAGCTTTAAACCGAACTTCTGTTGTTGAATGTTTAATCTTACATATTACATCATGTGAAAACTATCACGCTGCTTTTTACGTTGGACACCTATTATTTTAAGGAAATTCATTCCCCCCAAAATACCAGGTATTGAACCAGTGTTTCCTTAGAAGAAACCATTCCTTCATGAGGTTAAGATATCTTCTAATTAAACTTATATAAATAGATACATACACACACACACATATATATATAGATATATACGATGGGCTTCTTTCAGTTTCCATCTACCAAATCCACTCACAAGGCTTTGGTCGGCCCAGAGCTATAGTAGAAGACACTTACCCAAGGTGCCATGCAGTGGGACTGAACCTGGAACCATGTGGTTGGTAAGCAAGCTACTTACCACACAGCCACTCCTGTATATATGTGTGTGTGTGTGT
>NC_069010.1:9762388-9763044 GCF_001194135.2 Octopus bimaculoides
AATCTCCTGCAATTCTTCTGGACGGTCTCCTTGTTTAAGTCTGTGAATGCAGCCATAACCCTTGCCTTCAGTTCATCTTTGATGTTGCAAGGAGTTTTGTTGGTCTCTTGCTCAACTGCGCCCCACACATAATAATGAAGCGGGTTGTAATTTGGGGAGTTAAGCTGCTAGATGTTAGGGGTGATGTGGTTGCAGAAATTGTCTGACGACCATCACTGGGTTCTCCCTTTTGATCCTGGGCAGCACTACTTCCTCCAGGCACTTGATGTAGGCCTCTGTGTTGAGTCTGAGGCCATGTGGGAAGATGAATGGAGGCATAACGTCGCCATCACTAGGGATCACTCCAAACACCATGGATGTTTGATTTTTATCACTTTTTGTACATGTCCTCAGGCTGACACTCAAACACTCTGAAATGTTTCTATTGGAGCTTCTGGCACGAATGCCAAGCAGCAGAGCATGTCGTTTCCAACTTTCTGGCAGAGTGAATCGCGTCTGGTGCTGTTTTTCTCACAGATGGTGCCCAACTGACCCTACTATACTGTGTTGTCAACAAAATCAAAAACAAATAATGTGCAAGCGCAAAATTAAAACTATAAGATGACGACAATTTACTCATCGCACCTGTGTATATATATATATATATATATATATAT
>NC_069010.1:9763399-9769850 GCF_001194135.2 Octopus bimaculoides
ATATATATATATATATACATGTATCTGTTAGTGCAAATATGTGTGAAAGAGAAAGAAATCAATATAATACATTATACATCTGTAAACAGCAATCTGAGATAAATATATATATATATATATGTATATATATATATACATATACAAATATATACATATGTATATAAATATATATATATATATGTGCATACATACACACACAAACACACAGATGCAGTCACTGTCACACACAGAAATACCATATAGGTAATTACATGCAAAGCTCTCATAGACTATATGTGTGTATGGGGGGGGGGGGTTCCATACACAAACACACACATAAATATACATACATTATTGTACTTATATGTAGCTATATATATATATATGTATAAAGTCGTAAACGATGAAAACGTTTGACCAGTGAATCAAAATGACGCTGTACATCTCTTTGGTCCTGATTTTGTGTGTCTGTGGGTCACAAGCAGGTGATTCTCAGCCTTTGCTTCCATGTAAGTAATCTACTCCTCTGTCTGTCTGTTAGTCTATCTATCTATCTATCTATCTATCTATCTATCTATATACAATATATGATAATATGCATATATATGTACATGTATGTACATACCTTCATCTACATGTACATATAGATACATAACTGGGTACATGACGTTGAAAAAAAACATAGATAAAATGTTAAACAAAGTACAAAAAACAAGCAGGCTACATAGAGAACATTTCTTTCATCAGCTGCCACCATTAAAACACTGGCATTTCGAAGAGTTAGGGCAGGACGCATCGTTAAAGTGGCTCTTCCTATAAGCACAAATTAAAATTTTTTTCGTGGAGGATAGTGGCGGATGGAAAACAAAACAGGAAAACGAAACGGTGAAATAAGCAAACAAGAAGGCTGTACAGCCAGACATGGAGAAGTGTGTGTATATTGAACGCTGTGAAGCACAAACAAGAAAGGCGAAGAATTGTGTCCGGAGTTTAGGTGGTCAGAGACCGAAAAGAAATATATATATATATATATATAAGTTCAAAAAAACAATAACAAAAAAACAACAAAGTGAGGACGTGATACGGATAGTGTTATGTGCGTATGTATGTATGTATGTATGTGTGTATGTATGTGTATTCCTATACATATGATTTATAGGCAATTTTGACCTGAGAAAAGTTTGAACTCTGAACATAAAAATGAACAAAATACCGCAGAGTAGTTTGCCCGGCTTGCTAACCATTCTGCCATCTCGCTGCCCAAAAAATTATCATCTGTAACGAGGCATAATAGCTGGAGGTGTTTAGAGCGTCTGTCTTACAATAATGAGGTAGTGAGTTCGATTTCCGGATCGGTCTGTGTGTTGTATTCTGAGCAAGACACTTTATTCCACATTGTTCCAGTTCACTCAGCTGTAGAAAGGAGTTGTCACGTCTCTGATGCCAAACTGTATCGGCCCCTTTGCCTTTCCCTTGGATAACATCAGTGGTGTGGAGAAGCGAGGCTGGTATGCATGGGCGACTGCTGGTCTTCCATAAAAACAACCTTCGGTTGTCACCAGTGAGGTGACATTCCGCCCGGACTTATACCCCAGGAGGGAACCTCTTAGGTGCACCCATGGCCATCGATAGACGCAAGTCAACCATAGAGTCAACCCTGAAGATATTGTTGATACTCACATTCAGCTGAGTAAATTGAAACGGTATGAAATTGGGTGCCTTGCTCAAGGATAGTTTGCACTAAAACTCAAACCCATGATCACAAATCTATACCAAAACCACTGTGCCAAGCATTTTACCTCATTGTTTGAAATATTTTTTTCTGATACAAAGAATGCAATATTTTCCCCATTAACACAGTATGGAATATTTTTCTGGCGTATGTACTTGATATTAATATTTTTCTGACATACATTGTATGTAATAATTTTCTGACTTGCATCACACACAATATTTTTGGCACATTTCTTTCGACAGGTTTCTCTGGCACTGATATTCAGCCTTTTTCGTCTTACTGTCCAGATGGCTACAAGTTCATAATGAAATGTTCATTTGCTAAAATATATACAGTGAATCTGTGTTATAAGCTACCACCAACGACAACATCGAAGCCTTTACCAACGACAACATCGAAGCCTTTACCATCAACTCAGTCAAGCACACTCCTGTCCACTCTAAGCACTCTTCAATCTACTCTACCAACCACCACGCCAACAACAGAACCTACTACCACCCAACCTACTACCACCCAACCTACTACCACCCAACCTACTACCACCCAACCTACAACCACAGTCCCAACAACAACTCCTCAGCCAAGAGGTAAATATCCCAAACTTTGTGTTTGATAATTTTATTCTAATGAACAAACATCTAATGTAAACGTTTTTCTTTGTCTCTTCACGTCTCTTTCTCACTTCCACGAACGAATACACACACACACACACACACACACACACACACACACACACACATACACACAGCTGTATTTATGTTTTTAACGTTGTTAACACCACCAGATTGAATGGCACAGCCCAGTGTCGAAACCACAATGATATCCGTTTGGCATCTGATGATGGGAATACATACTTGTTCCATTTGTTTATGAATTTCTAACGTCTTAGTCTCGTTGTTCTGAGTTGTCCTTCATTCTAGTGAAGTGGGAAGTGTTTGTGGATTCATAGTTTACAGGGATCGCTTTCTTTGGCTCCGACCATATCGGCATGCCTTAGCTTTCCGAACGCACAGTTTACTGCTTCTGCCGCATTCCATTTCCTCCCTGTTCGTACCTTTGGAGGGTTTTCTCGGATGCTCTGATCTTTTGAATACCTTAGCATCATTACTGTCCTTGCTTTTCCTGCCTTATGTTCTTCAGAGATTGATGTTATCTGTAGTCTTCTATAAAGCGCAGTCGTATTCAGTGGTTTCGGCAGACCAAACCATTCTCCGATAAACCCACTGCATCTTTGTTCCATCCTTTCTACTCTACTCGAGGCTGTTTCGTACATTTGCAATGGCCACATTACCCTTGCGTTCAGTCCAAATTGCAATATCCAGCATTTTGAATTTCACCGTGGGACAACTCATTTAAACAAAAGGGTTAGGAAATACTGTTGGGAACCCCTGCATCAGTGGGAATTGAAAGGGACAAACACACACACGCACTCATACAAACACACACACATAGACATATCCACAAACGCACATATTTATGCATTTGATATGGATGAAATAAACAAATCATTAATTCATGACTTTATGTGGAGTTTGGGTGTGGCTTGGAATGGATTCCTCCTACCCCACCCCCTATTCATATGTATTTCAATTACTCACATGTAATGAACAATTGAGTTAATAAACATATATATATATATATATATATATATATATAGAGAGAGAGAGAGAGAGAGAGAGAGAGAGAGAGAGAGAGAGAGAGAGAGAGAGAGAGATGTATGTATGTTTGTGCGTCTGTATTTGTCTGTGTTCGTCACCCCAACATCACTTGACAACCGATGCTGGTGTGAAGAGGCGCAATGGCCCAGTGGTTAGGGCAGCGGACTCGCAGTCGGAGGATCGTGGTCTCGATTCCCAGACCGGGCGTTGTTTGTGTTTCTTGAGTGAAAATACCTAAAGCTCCACGAGGCTCCGGCAGGGGATGGTGGCAACCCCTGTTGTACTCTCTCGCCCCATCTTTCTCTCACTCTTTCTTCCTGTTTCTTGAGTTACGCTGCGATGGACTGGCATCTCGTCCAGCTGGGGGGGAACACATACGCCATGGAAACAGGGCGCATAAAAAAAATATATATATATATATATGATGATATCCTTCTTTATAATATCAGTGGCTTAGCATAAAGATAAAATTATCAAATAATAAATAAGGGTCATACCAGTACATTAAAATAGCAATCAGTGTGACTCAAACCACAAATTTTCACCGTGATTTCGAACTTTGAGAAACTATCCCTTAGGTCATCCTCAATGAGTCTTACCGACCCAGGGTTAAAGTGCTTGTTCATCTTGTGGTTTGGGTCATTTTGACTACTATTTTAGCATGCTGGTAGTGCCTGTAGTATCCTTAATTATTAATGTGTATATATGTTTCACTTTTTAAATTTGTAGGTTGTGGCCGGTATCCAGTGCAAGCTTTTATGATGGGAGCCAGTAGTGCCACCCAGTGCCAACCATGGCTTGGTATTGCTGCCTTTCAGAATTATTATATGAACAATGCCATCCTAATAGGGGAGGACACAGTATTGTCAATACAACCATTTTTTAGGTAAGTACAATGTTTTTCCTTGAATATTAAACTGAAAGTATTGAACTCACATACACACTCTCAATATTGAATTACAGAGGCCATGGAAAGTGAGGGTAAAATGTATCCCACTAGATACCCTAAAATGTATCCCACTATAGATGTATTGGGAACTATTCCTAAAGATCTGAACAGATGGATAGAGGAAATAGGCATAAAAGCCAGTTTAGTACAGCTCCAGAAAGCAATATTGTAAGGGACAGCTAGGATACTGAGGAGGGTTCTTCACATCTAAGCTTATTTGTTGTAGCCCGATGTTAGGATTGTTTTCTTTTCGAACAGTCTAATCTGTTGTGTGTTTATGAAAATAATAATAATAATGTTCCGTTTACACACACACACATGAACAAATAAATAAATAAAAACAAAAACAAACGAACATGTATTAACAGAGGATATAGATAATACTGGCACTCCCCATACACACACATGCACTTACAAAAACATAGTCACACATTGAGGGATGCGCATGCAATAGCAATACAAAATACAAAATGGCTGATAGTTAGCAAGGTGGGACACACATAAGAAAGAAGAAAGCAAAGGGACCACTGATGAGGTCACAGAAGTGTGACGAAAGAACTCTGGTCGAAATAGGATTAATGTAATGTAATGTAATATAAAGCTGAAGCAAATTAACACCAAATATACAGTGCGTGTGTTTTTATTGGCTAAACTGGCAACATGACCATCCCCAAGTACAAAAACATAATAATAATGATAATATAGATTCTGTTATCAATAGGACTGATACTGAATATATAGGAGACACGAACTTATTGATCTATGCAGGAGCTGTAGTAGTTATGAGAAGATAAGATAATAAAGGGAGTTAACGTTCTGTCTTGTTTCAGAAAAGGAATTACCCTAGATTATCACTTTGGAGAGAAATACAACACAAAAATAACAGGAGCTGGATTGGAAGTAGATCAAGAACACAAAGAAGTTGTCAATGGTAAGTCTGATCATATTGGTCTTGTTGTCGTCATTACTTTTGGTTCTAGTTGTTCTCATTATTATTGTTGTTGTTGCTTTTCCTGTCGCTGTGTATCCCCAGTGTTTTTACGTCTCCAGTCTTATCAGAGAACCCACTTTAAGCGCTTTTATAAGATCCAGCTGCACCCAGAAGGTAACAAAGATACCCGTTTACTAATATTGTTAGCCCCATCCCAACCACCACCTACATACCTACATATACATATCTGTATATATATATATATATATTCATACACACACACACACACATATATATATATATAACATATCTATCCTGACGAAGAAGCCGTACCTCAAAAGCCTCATAGAGAAAACAGAAGATTTTATCCGCAGTATGAGATGGCAGGAAAGAACAACACAATAACACGAATAAGTATGGACTTAAATTTACGAAAAACCCACCACCAATCTCGGAATGAGAACCTTTCGACAGGGAGCTGTTCGAACTTGTCAGGAAGATTAAATTTCATGAAATCAGTAACGAATTCCGGAAAACAATGAACGACAAAATAAAGAATATTAGGCATATATATATATATATATATACACACACGATGGGCTTCTTTTGGTGTCTGTCTACCAAATTCTCTCACACAGCTAAGGTGCCATGCAGTAGGACTGAACCTGGAACCATGTGGTTAAGAAGCAAGCTTCTTACCACATAGCAACGCTTGCGTCTATAAAAAAAAATTATTTTTTAATATCTTTTCAGGTACAAACTTTATATTAACAAAGTTGAAGGAGAATGTTACCGTATCTGGATGTGTCAACCCTATTTGTATTCCTGAGAAAAGAAGTGATTATTCAATGGAAAATTGTTTCGCTGCTACATATGTCAAAGGTGAGTCCTTAGCCACTCATAGCACCATCTATCTATATTTTTATTGCACTACCTATGCAATTAGGGAAGTGTGGTGTTATGGGCTGTGATGAGCTGTGTGTTGTTGATGGAGAGAGATGAGGCAAACAGAGGTGAAGCCAGACCGGAAGGGCCAGACCGGAAGGGTCAGACCGGAAGGGTCAGACCGGAAGTCGGCTACACGCTGTCGAAGGCCAGCACTTGGGGTCAGTCAGAAAACAGACATCTTACGAGAAAGACGTGTTTTGATCAAGAGGACAAGGTAAGGTCCAGCGTTTCGTTCTGTCCTTTTGCTTCTT
>NC_069010.1:9769860-9771186 GCF_001194135.2 Octopus bimaculoides
GGTCAGACCGGAAGGGTCAGACCGGAAGTCGGCTACACGCTGTCGAAGGCCAGCACTTGGGGTCAGTCAGAAAACAGACATCTTACGAGAAAGACGTGTTTTGATCAAGAGGACAAGGTAAGGTCCAGCGTTTCGTTCTGTCCTTTTGCTTCTTGTCTTTTTCCTCCATCACACCACAGGAAGTATACCAGCATATACAGGGGGGGGGGTGCTTAAAAGTTCTTTGGTGCAAGAGTATCGCAAAAGGCCTGGCTGGAGACCCAACATTTATTTACAGACCTTAAAAAAAACTAAAGGATAAATGTGTCTACATTCTGATTTGAGCTTGTGGATAGAGTTACCAAGTATGGTAGTCGTTTTATATTTAGGATTATTAAAAGAGTTGATGTGAGTTCGATATCTACGCTTGAAATCGGTGATACTACCGATGTATATTTTAGGTTGTGCATCTTGTGTGGATACCTGACATTTATAAGTAACGTTATATCGCGCACAATATCCCGTAAGGAGACTGGAATCTTTTACGCGACAATTTTTCTGTCCAGAATGGGGTTATTTTTTCAAGTTAATATTTACATGTTATTATTTACAGCTTGTGCTTCGAGATCCAAACTTCCAAACAATAAATTATTTCACGTTCTCTCGAAAGCTTATACATTCCTATGACATTAATTCTACTTGTTAATTTCTTATGTATTTTTCATCAGTTTATTTATTTATTTTCCCTAATTTCAGATAGTAATAAAATTATGCATGTTGAGATTGGGGAAACGAGGTTGATAAACGGTTCGTGTACGTCCTCAGTCCAACCACCATATACACTTTGTGCGTACAATTTTGTCCAGATATGTAATAAGCATGTAAGTTAGTGTTCTTTTACATTTTAAGTATTTCTTGGCTGTGTGGTAAGAAGTTTGTTTCTCAACCATGTGGTTCTGGGTTCAGTCCTGTGCATCGCATCTAGGGCAAGTGTCTTCTACTAAAGACACAGGCTGACCGAAACTGTGCGAGTAAATTTGGTAGAGGGAAACTGAAAGAAGTCCATATATATATATATATATATATGTATACAAGAATAAGGGCAGGGAATCGTCAATTAATAATAGAATTAACAATTAACAATTTTGCCAAGTAGTTCAGTATGAAAAAACCTTTATCGGTAAAACCATTTATCATCATAAATATACAGGGATTAGCATTGAGTTGCTTCTCCAACATACTGAAAATTTAGAAATAGCAGTCAAAGAACTACTGATTCTAAACTACAAATTTTTCTCTAAATGGATGGCGATATTTATGGCACTAGAGAAAAATTTGTAGTTTAGA
>NC_069010.1:9771483-9773131 GCF_001194135.2 Octopus bimaculoides
TGTGTGTGTGTGTGTGTGTGTGTGTGTGTGTGTGTGTGTATAGATAGATAGATAGATAGATAGATAGATGTGTGTACATGTGGAAGTGAAGTGCAGTAGTAAGGACAATATTATTTACATTTATGCATTGCATGGGTTTCTTTTATTACCAAACAACCAATCGAACAAACAAACAACAAATGAACTATTATGAAATATTTCTTTCAGAAAGAGAACAGTGGTGCGTTGATATGCCAGAGTAAAAAAGACAAGAGCTGGATGTTGGCAGGAATGACACGAGAAACTTCCGATGTTTCAGGATGCATTCCAAATGCCTGGAATGAGCCTGTCTATTATTGGGACACGGTGGAGATTATGAAAGAGATGAATATATCAAGTAATGCTTAACACAAAGCCGGATCTTCCCAAAACTCCAGTATGGAAACGAAGAAAAAACAAAAAATAATAAAAGCAGCAAGTATATAATAAAAAAAATAATGAATGTTAAGAATGGAATGGGGATGATCTTGGATTATCTTATGAAGGATGTCTGTCTCAAGCTTTATAAACCATGGACTTATATTCTTTGTCCCTCTGATGGGTGCCGCTTTAGTGTATATTCTACTCTACCATTTACACTTTAGCTTATGGTCTAACTTTAAATCTAATACTAAACCCCAACCTAACCCCAAACCCTAATCCTAAACCCTAACCTTAATCCCTAAACCCAAACCCTAACTCTAACCCTAATCATAACCCTAAACTCTAACCTTAAACCCTAATCCTAAATCTAAACCCTAATCCTAATCCTAAAACGCTAACCCACAAACATTAAGTTAAAACTAATCCCCCCCCTAAACCCTAGCCTAAACCTTAAACCCTAATTCTAAACCTAAATCCTAACCCTAAAACCTAAAACCTAAACACCAAAATAACCTTAACTTTAATCCTAAATACTAATCCTAACCTTAATCTCTTAATTTCCAATTCTAACTTTAAGACTAACTATAATTCGAACCCATATCACAACATTTCACAATATAGACTGCAGATACTACGGTAGACCACATCACTTATAACACATTTACTTCTGGAACTTTCTGAAATCACAATAACAAATAGATAGACAAGAAAAAAAAAAAAAACTAATGCGGGATTTTCCTCGGACGATATCTGGAAGAGCATAAACTGTGGATTTTCCCATGCATTTCTTATCTAATTTAGCCAAAAAAATGTTCCAGAAATATCACAGAATGAAAATTATCAATAAAGAATCGTGGCCGTAAATTGTAAATTATCCATTCTTAGAAGAAGTTGTATTCTTAGAAAAAATGGCGGTGTTTCGTGTAAGGAAAGATATAGGGGTAAGGTTGTGCGAAGAAAAAGGGTCTCCGGTTAATAAGTCCCTTTTTGGTGTTTTAAGGATGAAAAAGAAAATATGAGAAAATTAGGTAAAAAAGACAGAAAAAAAACTCAGAAAAATAAAAAGTAAATCTACAAAAATAAAACAAAATTTGCGTTAGAGTTTTTTTTTTATGTGTGTATCATTCTGCGTTTGTTGTTGTTGGTGCCAGTGTTTCATATATGTATGTATACTTCCACATGTACACATGTAAATATATATATATGTATATACGAATATATATATATATATATATATATATATATA
>NC_069010.1:9773719-9775241 GCF_001194135.2 Octopus bimaculoides
ATATATATTTACACATACACATACACGAGAGAGAATCTTTGCGTCTGTGCCTTTCCCCATTACACCCCTTGACAACTGGTGTTGGTTCGTTTACATTCCAGTTCGGCCAGAGAGACCGATAGAATAAGTAATAAGCTTTAAAAAGAAGCCCTGGGATCGATTCATTCGATTAAGAATTCTTAAAGGTGGTGCTCCAGCATGGCCACAGTCAAATGATTGAAACAAGTAAAAGAATAAACGGTGCAATCCTCAATTCAATTTCTATTTATTCTACAACCCTTTATTTGATGTAAATTTATGGACCAACAAAGAGGGGTACCTTAGATAATGTAGTCCTTGGTACATTATGCCTGAAAATAAGACAAGCTAGTTATGTGTGGAACATCTTCGGTTATAAGTCTGCTGGATCGAGGCTGACCCGTGTGTAGATGGCAACAACAAGCAGGGACACATTAGATGATGTAGTCCTAGATACAAGATGTCTGAATAAAAGAAGGAATGGTCTAAGCTGGGACATCTTTGATCATAAGTCTGCTGCATCAGAATTGACCTGGGGCTAAAATAACAACAACAACAGCAACAACAAGTACAACAACAACAAACTAATATAGAGAGATTATCATCTTAATGATACACGCCATGCACATACATGTATGCACACATGCCATATGGAGACAAGCACACACACACACACACACACACACACACACACACACACACATTCCCCATTCGCTTTCATTTGCCATTTAATCGTATGAAATCTTTTGATCTGTGGACATGATGAAGACAATTGTAAACGCAGCAGGGAGGACGGAGTATATGTGTAACTGTGTGTATATTTGTATGCATATATACATGCATACATACATACATTAGGAGCTAGAGTGAAAGTTAATTAATATGAATGAAAGCCCGGGTTTTTAATTATACGTACGTTTGTACATACATATACACGCATACATGCATATGTGTATGTATGTATACATTTATATATACTATCTACATGTATATATGCATATATATATGTGCATATATATGCTTACATATATGCACAAATATGAATGTGTATATACTTATATACATACATATAAATGTGTGTGTACATATGTGTATGATATATATATTTATATATGTATGTATATGTGTGAGTGTGTATGTATGTGTGTGTGTGTGTGTGTGTGTGTGTGTAGTGAAGGTGCGTGGCTTAGCGGTTAGGGCATTTGATCGTGAGTTCAATTTCCGGCGACACACTGTGTCCTTGAGCAAGACACTTTATTTCACGTTGCTCCAGTCCACTCAACTGGCAAAAATGAGTTGTACCTGTAATTCAAAAGGGGCCAGCCTTGTCCCATTCTATGTCACACTGACTCTCCCCGAGAGCTACGTTTAGGGCACACATGTCTGTGGAGTGCTCAGCCACTTGCATGTTAATTTCATGAGCAAGCTGTTCTGTTGATCGTATCAGAGGGCTCCCCTTATATATATATATATGATTGATTATTATGATTGACCGTTGACTGGA
>NC_069010.1:9775894-9776406 GCF_001194135.2 Octopus bimaculoides
TATATATATATATATATATTATATGTGTGTGTATATATATGAGTGCATGTATGTATAGACATGTATGCATGTATCTATATATCAATGTGTATTATTTTGTCCTGTTCCCGGAGGGTAAGCATAATGCTCTCTTAATTTCTAATAGGAACACAGTATTTCGTTTTGCCACCATGATATATACTACCAAGAATATAGTAAAGGTTTACATGCCAATATCGGCTCCCAGTTTTGTATTGATAGTGCAATATTCCCGTTTCTAAGTTTCTCTATAGATTTCCAATAGTATTGAGAGCCAGCAATGTAAGCTATGGTGATTTGTATAGGAATACGTCCATGTAAACAATGCGATTGATGACAGAAAATTCAGTTAATGGGTTTATATAAGGATTTACTTTTCGTAATGAGATAAAAGACCAAGGATGTGTATAATATGCCAAGCAATACTAGGGGGACGAACACAGACATACACACACACACACATATATATATATATATATATATATATATATATA
>NC_069010.1:9776416-9778283 GCF_001194135.2 Octopus bimaculoides
ATATATATATACATATATATATATATATATACATATATACGACGGGCTTCTTTCAGTTTCGTCTACCAAATCCACTCACAAGGCTTTAGTCGGCCTGAGGTATAGTAGAAGACACTTGCCCAAGATGCCACGCAGTGGTACTGAACCCGGAACCATGAGGTTGGTAAGCAAGCTACTTACCACGCAGCCACTCCTGCACCTATCTTTTATTTCTAACAACATCATGACCTCAAATATTAACACCCCCACCCCAGCCATATTCGGTGCTTTGTGGTTCCATTCTTGTATTTTCTTTGTCCCTTGAGCACATCCACCCCAACTGCTGGAATCTCTCGATGCCATCTTTTTACCTTGAAGCGAAATTGAAATGTAAATCTCTGAAGTTAAATGCACGCTTTGCCACCTGAAGAGGCTCCTTTAGACTGTGTGTTGCATCTGGTGTCATTACATTGTTCCACGCCCTCAAGAGTGCAGTGCAGCATGAAGACGAAACAATTGTTGTGACAATAAATTGCTTTTTGTTACGCTCCGTCTTCTCTATTAATCTTTAATTTACATGTGTGTGTGTGTGTGTGTGTATTGATATTGATGTATGCGTTTGTATGTGTTTCACTGATGAATATAAGTATGTTTATACATGTATACAGACAAGCAAACAGACAGACACACAGACGGACAGGTTACAAAGAATGTTTATTGTGGTCATTCCACTGTGTCAATAGGCGTGATAGCACTAAAGTAAATGATGAAGATGATGATGAGGTAGAGGAGGAGGAGCAGGAGGAGGGAGGGAGAATATAATCACCAACGCCCGCCATCGTCACCATAACTACCACCACCACCACCACATCATCATCATCATCATCATCATCATCATCATCATCATCATCATCATCATCATCATCATCATCATCATCATCATCATCATCATCGTCGTCGTCGTCATCATCGTCATCATCGTCATCATTGGCAACGGCATCATCATCATCATCGTCATCGTCGTCATCGTCATCAACTTCAATATAGTTAATTAGGAAATCTGTGCAGCTTACATTGTTGTTGTATACAGGTGTGCACAAAGTCGTTCAGAGTCACACCCTCTTACACACACACATACGCAGACACACACATACGCAGACACACACACACGCGTACCTAAACACACCTGCGGACACATACATCCACACACACACACATATACACACGCATACACATGCACATACATTCGCACACATAGACACACACACACACATGCATACACTCACACACACACATACCTCTTCACTCTCACATCCACACACATCCATACACACACTCGCACACGCACACCCATCCTACATACAAACCCACACCTGTCAAATCTTGATCTGTAAAAAGATTAAACTTGCTAGGAAGATGATCCGCGTAATTCCATGGAGTTCTCCAAATTGGATCTTCGGTCGACACAACACAAGAATACCTTGGTTACCTTGGAATAAGGTGGTACCCTTGTTAAGCTGGAGCTTAACACGACATGGAAGCCACGCCTGGGTGGGGACTCTGGAAAAAGTCAAGCGCATCACAGAACCACGGCCTCAAACGTTGCCCATACAGAGACAGATGTATATTTATATATACATACGCATATATATATAGTCTATACAAAATTTATATATACATTTATATACATACATACATCTCTCTCCCTCTCTCTCTCTCTCTCTCTCTCTCTCTCATAAATTATTTAATAACAGTTTCACTCAGTTCCATGTGATTTAAAGTTTCGTTGGCCCACAGCACGCGGACATCTCACCAGAAATCAGGAGAATACACACACACAAATATACATATATATATATATATATATATATATATATATATATATATA
>NC_069010.1:9780827-9782193 GCF_001194135.2 Octopus bimaculoides
CGATTCTTCCATGCGGCCGTCTCATCACATCTCCATAGTATTGAACCTGTGACCTTTCAATGCCAAAAAGTAGCAGCTCGACCTGATACTCTGGATATTATTCAATCATTTCGTTCTGGGTTTATATTTAAGCCTCTTGCTTGTCGATTCCATTCGACGAATCTGTCAGGCAATTCTTTCCTGCGATATTTTAATCACATGTCTATGGCACCAGAGCAGTGACCTTTTTAATGCGGAGAAGAAGAGGCCTGACCGGAAAAGACTCCTTGAATCTATAGATGTTATCCAGCCATTTCACTCTTGGTCTCCCTTCAAGTTTTCTGACCCTTGGTTTCGCTTGAAGAATCCATCTTGCGATTGTTTCCAGTGACATCCTTGGTACTAAGGAGATGACGACACACACACACACGAGTAAGCACATAAATGCAAACAAGGTGGGAAAATTAGTACTCGAATACCAAAGGTAGAGTAATACGCTGTTTATTGAAGCCGAAATAATATTCAGAAAAGGAGCGAGATCGTTGCCAGTGCCCCTGGACTGGCTTGTGCGGGTGGCACATAAAAGACACCATTCCGAGCGTGGCCGTTGCCAGTATCGCCTGACTGGCCTTCGTGCGGGTGACACGTAAAAGCACCTACTACACTCTCTGAGTGGTTGGCGTTAGGAAGGGCATCCAGCTGTAGAAACTCTGCCAAATCAGATTGGAGCCTGGTGTGGCCATCCGGTTTCACCAGTCCTTATTCAAATTGTCCAACCCATGCTAGCATGGAAAGCGGACGTTAAACGATGATGATGATGATGATGAAAGGTACTCAGAGTTTCACGTTACCGTTCGTCAGACAGTTGTGATCATACCAAAATATAGATATATAAGTGTATATATATACACACACACATATATATATATATATAAGTATATATGTACAAATATATATTGTCTTTCAGGCGAATTTGATGTACAGCCAGAGGAAATTCCGTCAATTTACCAAAGATATCAGCCACTATTCAGACGAATTCATCACAATGGTAAATCAACATCATATCTCTCTCTCTCTCTTCGCTCTCTCCTGCATTTCTTTAATTTTGTTTTTGTCTATATTTGCAGATTCAGAAGAGGAAGGCAAATAGTCGTGATTTCTTTAGTGAATCATTTTTCAAATTGAACATAAGCACAGGAGTGGCTGTGTGGTAATTAGCTTGCTTACCAACCACATGGTTCCGGGTTCAGTCCCACTGCGTGGCACCTTGGGCAAGGTGTCTTCTACTATAGCCTCGGGCTGACCAAAGCCTTGAATGTGGATTTGGTAGACGGAAACTGAAAGAAGACCATCATATATATGTGTGTATATATATATATATATATAT
>NC_069010.1:9782529-9784738 GCF_001194135.2 Octopus bimaculoides
ATCGACGTGAACAGCGTCGATGCCCTCGGACGGAACGCGCTCACACTTGCCATTAAGAACGAACATCTCGAGGTACTGTATCATCATCCTCATCATTGTCATCGTCATCATCATCATCGTCGTCGTCGTTGTCATCATCATCATCATCATCATCATCATCATCATCATCATCATCATCATCATCATCATCATTATTATTATTACTGTTGTTGTTATTTTCACAGATCGTCGAATTCTTGCTCGACCGCACAAAACTGGAAGACATCCAACAGGCGGCCCTTCTGGCCATCAACCTCGGCCACGTCCAGGTAGCCCAGGGGATCCTAACGCACAGACGCTATCTCCAAATGTGGAACCAACGCAAAAAAATCGGTGCCGACGAATACGATTTTTACCAAATGTCTTCCGATTCTGGTCTCCATTTCTCCGAAGAAACGACACCCATAATCCTTGCTGCCCAGAAAAACATGTTTAAGATCGTGCAATTGTTATTAGACCGTGGCGAATTTATACATATCCCGCATAAATATAATTGCCAGTGTACAGAATGCTTGAATCGGGTCAAGTTTGACCATTTGAGGGCGGCCAAAATTCGGCTCAACAGCTACAAGGGTTTGGCCAGTGAAGCCTATATATCGCTGTCCAGTAAAGACCCGATTCTCAGATCGTTTACTTTGTCTAAGGAACTTCGGCATATGGCAGACATGCAGAAATTTTTTAAAGTAAGTCGGTTTCTCTGCGAGTATTTCCTGGTTTAGCACATAATCTCACCACCACCAACAACAACAACAACACCATCAATATCCATGACAACATGATACCACCCCGACAAAACCACCATCACCACCTCCACCACTATCACCACCACCACCCCCACCACCATCACTACCCGATCTCCCCACACAATCTTCCTTTTCTTCTTTCTCTCACTCCCTCTTCATCTCATCTCTTCCTCGCTCCTTTACTCACCCCTCTTTCTCTCTCCCACACTGGTCTGTATCTTCTCTCTCTCTTCTTTCGTCCTCCCTCTCCCCTCCTCCCTGTCTTCCCTTTCTTCTCTTTTTCTTCTCTTCCTCTTTCCCTCCCTCTCTTCATCTATCTATCTATCCCCTTACACATCCCCTCATTCTTCCTCCCTCTCTTCTCCCCTACTTATTCCCTCTCCCACCAACACCAAGTATGCCCATCGCCCATCACCTCTCCAACCCGTCCTAGATCTCCTAACCCCAGCCACACAAATGTCCATCCTTCATCAAACCCTGACCCAATGTCCGTCCTCCTGTCGTTACAGAAAGACTACAACGAGTTGGCTGCCAAACTCAGTAGCTACGTGGTTTTGTTGCTCGACCAGATACAAACACAGGAAGAACTCGAACTCATCGTCAACAAAGTTGGCAAAAGTAATGAGGAACATTACGAACAATTCGGTCGATTGAAGCTGGCACTTCGCTATGGCGAGAAGAAGGTAAGGATTGTCTTCAGATCTTGAGTGGTGGTCGTGGTGGCAGGTTTTAAGAACCGTACGGTTGTAGTAACGCGTGTTCACATATATGTATGCATATATTGCTCGAAATGTGGAGTAGAATCTTTGCCGAATTGCTAAGTTTTGTGGACAGAAACAAACCAACATCGGTTGTCAAGCGATGCTGTATAAGGTCGTCATGTGACATACATACAGAGAGAGAGAAAGAGAAAGAGAAAGGGGGAGAGAGTGAGAGTGACAGAGATAGATAGATAAATAAATAGATAGGTAGATAGACGACAGGCTTCTTTCAGTTTCTGTCTACCAGATCCACTCACAAGGCTTTGGTCGGCCTGGGGCTATAGTAGAAGACACTTGCCCAAGTTGCCACGCAGAGGGACTGAACCTGGAACCATGCGGTTAGGAAGCAAACTTCTTGCCACACAGCCACGTGTTTGTTTCGCCTTGTCTTGACATCGTACGATCGTTGTGAATGAACGTCATTCGTTTGCAATATTCTGCAAAGGCATGTCTGGCCTTGGTGGGAGGGGCAAATATTGCTTTGCTTGGTAAACCAGGTGAGGACTGGTGACAGGAAAGGCACCCAGCTATAGAAACCATCTGCCTCAAAACAACCCGCCCAACCCATACAAGCATGGGAAACACATGAGGCCAAAACGATAAGGAATATATGTATGTGAGATCGTTGCCAGTGCCCCTGGACAGGCTCTTGTGCGGGTGGCACAT
>NC_069010.1:9784748-9788540 GCF_001194135.2 Octopus bimaculoides
TACATACATACATACATACATACATACATACATATATATATTATAAAATACATACATATTTTATAATTTTTATGTGAGAAGTGCTATGACTTTTACATGGCTTGCAAGGCTGATATTAATACCCTGTTTAAATAACAGCCTGTCAGTGCCTATCACAAAATCATGAACTAAGGGCTGATCATGAATAAAAGGACAGTTTATTGTAATTCACTTTTTCACAGGTGAAATTATCCAGCATTGTAAGGCCCATCTTAAACACTCCTCAGTTTCACTCTGTTCCTACAATTTATAGGCAGTGAATAATACTTTCTACTACTTTATTTATTTATTTATTTATTAGAGTTAGATGGATGGGTCATTCAGCCAGAGACATAATACATTGTCATTGGCTATATATATATATATTTACTACAAATCTCTAAACTAGTTGTCCATTATCTTATCAACGTTGTCATTTGCACATCATTTAATTCAATTAATTCAAATTTTGAACTTTTAGAATATTTTAAACATTACCATGTTTTTATCAGCAAAATTTTAGAATTTGTTGTTTTAATTTCTGTACTGTTTGACTGATAATTTCATTATTGTAATCTGATCAATGTTTTATGGGTACTTTTTTCTCCTTAAATTCAGGTGGAAGAATTAATGAAAATAAAAGATTGGGAAGATTTCTGTAAAAATTCTCTATCTTTACCTAAGACAAATACAACACACATTCTAAAACTACTGTGTGACAAGAATCTTGTGAAACTTGATGTTCCAAAACAAATCTTAAGCATTATAAGTAGTCTTAATGGATTTGAAGATTTACTGGATGCTGTAAGTTGAATCTTTCATATTTTGTAATAATAATAATAATAATAATAATAATAATAATAATAATAATAATAATAATGATGATGATGATGATGTGTATGCGTGTGTGCGTGTGTGCGTAATTATAATCACTGCCATTATGTCTTCACATTACCAGCCCCGCCACCATTACCACCACTACTATCATCACCATCATCATCATGGACATCACCATTATCATCGTTGGTCTCATCGAAACATTTTGTCTGGAAAGAAACCTTCTCTCTCTCTCTCTCTCTCTCTCTCTCTCTCTCTCTCTCCTAGCATTGTCTACCTTCCACCCATGCCACACACACCCTACTCATCCCTTTGATATCCCACACAGTCTGATTACTTTGATTACCGTTATCAGAACCATTTTTTAATTAGCGTTTATTTACCTCAAAGCTTTCTTCTCGTTGTCTACCGCCATTGCCGCCACCACCACTACGTGTGTACAAATATATACACACACATACATATATATATATATATATATATATATATATATATATATATATATATCATGCATGTATGTATGTGTCAGGGATTAAGGTCTTTCATCTACAGATAATCCGTAGCATTTAATCCTCGCCATGATTGTGCCGGTGGTGGTGGTGGTGCTGGTGTTGGGGGGGATGGTGGTGTCACAGTGATCTTCTGTTGTACAGTAATCGCCAGGAGTGGTGGCGGGTTGAAGGAGGGAGGGCGTGGGATGCGACTGAGTTCTATTCTTAGGGTATTCACTGCACACACGCACATATACGTGCGTACATACACACATAGACGCATACACACACATATATAGGCACGAGTATACGAACATATATGCATAGTACACCTATATACATACTGACACACTCATACACACACATATTGTGTGGTAAGAAGCTTGCTTTTCAACCACATGGTTCTGGGGTCGGTCCCACTGTGTGACAACCGACGACTGGCCCCCCCATGACAACGTCTCCTTCATTGGACATTAAATTCTGCTTGCGAAGACCTGTTGGGGCAAGCGAAAGCAAAATTGTGATGGCACCACCGTTCGAGCGTGATCGTTACCAGCGTCGTCTTCCTGGCACTTGTGCCACAGCTTTGCGTTCCTGGCACTTGTGCCGGTGGCACGTGAAAAGTCACTCGAGCGAGATCGTTGCCTGTGCCACTGGACTGGCTCCTGTGCAGATGGATGGTAAAGAACACCATTTGCTTGTACCAATGTTGTGATATATTTTCATTAATTTGTGGAAGTTCATCTTTTTTCTGTGTACTTATTTGTTTCATTTTATTGTCAGTGAATTTTTCGGTGAGCTCTTCTATATCTCTCTCCTGTATATTTTTTTTGCTTATGTGTTTTAATTATATTTTCATTGTTCATTGTGAATCTCTTCACATCTGCTAAGGTTATAAAGAAATATATTTTTCCATTGTTCTTTATAAATCTCCATACATTTGCTAATGTGTTTTATTAATTGTTCGTTATGAATCTCCGTACATTTGCTAACGTCTGAATTTATGCTTTCCTCACCGTCGATAATTGATTCATTTGTCTCCATCACCTGTACATCGCGCGTGTTTCATCAGTTTGTGTCTCATCCATCGATACAACAAAAGCTAGACCAAACATGGTACGCTGGCCAACATCGTCTGGAACATTCTGCCCTTCCTCAGAAGATCCTCGGTGTAATACTCATCGTATTATTCTATCCCATACTCCTCGGCTGCTATCTGATCCAACCAAAGTCACGAGTGAGTACTCATTACATTTTGTTTTTTTATTTTGATTTTTGTTTCTGTTGTTGAAGATGTTCGACCCGGCCCACGCGTTTTTAGTATATAAGCCAAAAGCCAGATGACTCTCTGTCAGTCTGTCTTTGTCTATATATATACATACACGCATTTCATCACCATCATCTTCATCATATCATCGCCAATACTATCATCGTTTAACGTCCGCTTTCCATGCTAGCATGGGTTGGACGATTTGACTGAGGACTGGTGAAACCAGATGGCTACACCAGGCTCCAATCTGATTTGGCAGAGTTTCTACAGCTGGATGCCCTTCCTAACGCCAACCACTCCGAGAGTGTAGTGGGCCTTCGTAACTAACTACCTTCTATTCTCTTTCTCTCTCTCTCTCCCTCAGCTTGGCACCATCATCAGCTACCCCTGTATCAAGTTCATTTGTCACAGTCTGTCCTTCACCGCATTCATCACCCTCATCATCCTCTCCACCCTGGAGATGTCCAGCTACAGCGAAAACAAACTCTCCACATCGCTACCCGACATCTTCGCACAGTACAACCGTTTCTGCAACACTTCGCCCGATTCCTCCTACTTTGGTAACGACTTCCCACTGCGCAAGTGCAACATTCAACCAATGGAAATGCTGCTCATTGTCTTCATTGTCGGTGAGTGAAATATCTCCTTTCTTTCTTTCTTTCTCTTTTACTTGTTTCAGTCATTAGACTCTGGCCATGCTACAGCACCACCTTCAAGAATTTTTAGTCAAATGAATCGACTCCAATACTTTTGTTTTTATAAGCCTGGCACTTATTCTGTCGGTCTCTTTTGCCAAACTGCTAAGCTATGGGGACATAAAAAAACACCAGTTGTCAAGCAATGGTAGGAGACAAACACACACACGCACTCTCTCTCTCACACACACACATACATAGATACATATGCGACGGGCTTCTTTCAGTTTCCATCTACCAAATCCACTTACATGGCTTTGGTCGGCCTGAGGCTATAGAATAAGACACCTGTCCGAGGTGCCACGCAGTGGGACTGAACCCGGAACCATGTGGTTGGAAAGCTAACTTCTTACCACACAGCCACTGTATTTTTTATATATCAATTAGTGAAAGAAATTACTAAAGAGTAAAAATATAAAGAGAAACTATATCTGTTCACTGCTGTGTATATATATATATATATATATATATATATATATAT
>NC_069010.1:9789499-9790284 GCF_001194135.2 Octopus bimaculoides
TGGAGACCTGCCTTCGTCTACGAATTGGCTTCAAACACGGCCGAGTCTCAAAAACGACCAAAAAAAAATGGCGAAGAAAAGCCGAAAATAATATTAGATAATATCGGTAAATTCGCCACAAAAGGCAGGTTTCCCGTGCAAACAAATTACACAACCGAATGCATTAGTTATTGCACAACTTTGACATATAAAAATATAATCCCAAAAACAACTTTTTAAGGCAATAAAAGGGTGTTAAAACTATGAAGGATTGACCAGAGCTCAAAAACAAATAAAAAAAAATTCGTGTAAAATAACTGGGAACGAATTGGAACAGAAACAGAAAACTGCACGCGCTGGCGAACGGGAGTGGGGTGGGAGGAGAGGGAGGGAAGGTTCAGATCGTCAGACATCGTCAGTCGATGGCCTCTGAACTGGAAAGGTTTGACCAGAACTCAAAAACGAAATAAAAAATTAGTGTGAATGCGTGCGTTCATGTTCGTGTTTGTGTGAATGCGTGTGTGCACCTGTGTGTGTGTAAGTAATTGAACGGGTGACTGTGTGTGTATGTGTGTGTGTGTGAAGCAGACACAGAAGAGAAAGGGAGAGAGTGGATCGTAATGCATCAGTTGTTGCACAACTTCGACATAAAAAAATATAATCCCAAAAACAACTTTTCTAAGGCAATAAAAAGGGGTTAAAACTATAAATGTTTGACCCCGAGCTCAGAAACGAAATAAAAAAATTAGTCTAAAACAACTTGGCTGTTGGGAACATAGCAAAAGACAAATATTATTCTATATTTT
>NC_069010.1:9790384-9792240 GCF_001194135.2 Octopus bimaculoides
CTAGTTCGTACGATATACGAGGTTGAAAATGAAAAATATTATTCGTAAGGGAGACAACTCTGTCATAGCTAACGTGTGCGTGTGTATGAATGCGTGCGTTCATGTTCGTATGTGTGAATGCATATGGTGTAAGGGAGACAACTCTGTCATAGTTAATGTGTGTGTGTGTCTTTGTATCTGTTTGTCCCAACCCAGTCTGTCTCTCTCTCTCTCTCTCTATCTATCCATCTATTTGTCCACCTATCTATCTATCTATTTATCTATTTATTTATCTCTCTGTCTGTCTCCCGTAAATCGTTGAGTATAAATCTGCATTTTATCTCCATAATTTAATGGTCAAAATCCCTAGTTCGTACGATATACGAGGTTGAACATGTGTTTGTGTGAATGCGTGCGTTCATGTGTGTTTGTGTGAATGCAAACGTTCATGTTCGTGTATGCGTGTTTGTGTCAATGCGTGTGTGAGCCTGTGTGTGTGTAAGTAATTTAACGGGTGACTTACAGTGTGTATGTGTGTGTGAACCAGACGCAGAAGAGAAAGGGAGAGAGTGGATGGGAATTGTGAATGTGTGTGTGTGTGAGAGAGAGAGAGACAGACAGAGAGTGTATGTGTGTGTATGCATGTTTGTGTATATGTGCGCGTGTTTACTACACATGACTAAACCATTGGTTCCCCATCTGGGATCCGCCGACCCCTGGTAGTCCCCTGGGAGTCCGTGAACTAAATTCAAAATTTCAAAATACATAGGCGCAGGACTGACGGTTCCGGGTTCAGTCCTACTGCGTGGCACTTTGGACAAGTGGCTTCTGCTATAGCCCTGGGCCAACCAAAGCCTGGGAGGATTTAGCAGACGGAAAATGAAAGACGTCCGTCGTGTGTGCGTGTGTTTGTCCCCTCACCACCACCATCGCACGACAACCGATGTTGGTGTGTTTACGTCCCTTGAGATCCATAGAATAAACGCTAGGCTTTTACAAATTGCTTGCTTTCTGCCAATATTTGAAATTCAATATTTATGTCATTCGAGTTCATTTTTTTAAAATACACTTTCAGGTTTCTCTCCTCTGTATTTATTTCTGTGTGTGTGTGTGTGTGTGTGTGTGTGTGTGTGTGTGTGAAAGAGATTGGCAGACAGCAGAAAGCGTGTGTGTGTGTATAAGTGCATGAACATGCATGCGTAGTTGTGTATATGTGTGCGTGTTTACTTCATACATATAAACCATTAATCCTTTTTTCATTTAAGGGACATTTATATTCTTTTCAAAATTTAGTATCACACCTGAACGTAACTGAAAGTATAGGGGGAATATATTATATTCAGGTTACATTGTGGCACACTTAGCATCATCTTGTGGCACACCAGTGTGCCGCAGCACTGGTCTAAATAATGTCCAATGTACTAATCATCATCATCATCGTTTAACATCCACTTTCCAAGCTGGCATGGGTTGGGCGATTTGACTGAGGACTGGTGAACCAGGAGGCTGTACCAGGCTCCAATCTGATTTGGCAGAGTTTCTACAGTTGGATGCCCTTCCTAATGCCAACCACTCCGAGAGTGTAGTGGGGGCTTTTTACGTGCCACCAGCACGAGGGCCAGTCAAGTGGAACCGGCATCAGCCACGCTTGAATGGTGCTTTTTACATGCCACCGGCACAGGAGCCAGTCCAGTGACACTGACAACGACCACGCTTGAATGGTGGTCAATCAAATTCATCTTCTCTCCTCTGTATCCAAAGTTTTGCAATATTCTGCTAACTCAATTGCTTTATTGATCAAGTTACCCTAAATCCTTCAGTATAATCCTAATTTTTCTCCAAAATTTAAAGGTCAAGATCCCTATTTCATACGATAC
>NC_069010.1:9792759-9793099 GCF_001194135.2 Octopus bimaculoides
TGATGTTGAATTTGAAGGGTTTGAATAAATGTTTTGGCTTTTTTTAACTGATAGGGATAAATATATAAAGGCAATTTACTTAATATTTATTTTTCACTGTCGTTATGACTGTTATTTCTTTATTTTCTGCAAACAAAATGAACAAAAAAGGCTACACGTTTGCATTATGTTATATATACAATAATAATAATAAAGGAACTTACCGTATATATTGTTTACAAAGCAAGGATGTTTATTTTCCTCTCCTGTTGCGTGGTGAAAGCGGGAACAGGTTCGTTCCTCGTTGATGGAAAGAGGGAAAGACAGAAACTAAGCACGCGGTGAGGAGATGGCAGAGACG
>NC_069010.1:9793482-9795947 GCF_001194135.2 Octopus bimaculoides
ATCTATTTGTCTATCTGTCTGTCTATCTATCCATTTATCTATCTATTTGTCTGTCTCTCTGTCTGTCTATTTATCTATTTATCTATCTATCTTTCTCTCTATCCATCTGTCTATCTAATCTATCTATTTGTTTGTCTGTCTGTCTGTCTACCTCTGCAGGATTCATTGTCCAGGAGCTTCAACAGATCTATGAAGGAGGACTCTGTGAGTACAGTTACTCCTACAGCAACATCATGGACTTTGCCATGCTCTCCCTCTACACGATGTGCTTCTCACTGCGGTTCTGCATTTTATTCAAGGTTGGTGGACCATATCTAGTTTCTTTCATATGTGTGTATGTGTATATATATATGCGTATGTGTGTGTATGTATATATGTCTGTGTGCATACATGTACAGGATACATGTATGTATACATATATGCCTGTATTTGTGTGTGCGCATGTGAACAAACATTTAAATTAGTTCACAGAATGTTTGAGTCATATTTGATCCCTAAACAACCATCCAAGGTGGTGGCATGTTATTGTCGAGGGAACAGGCCAGATGGAAAATAGCAGACGTCAAAAGATAGAGAACAGATGCCGAAGATGCAAAGAGCGACTCGCACTTCTTCGTCCCCTACCAAATCTCCTCTGGGATAAATGTCCCCAGCTCTTCTATACAACCCTTGGCCTGAACAGCCATCTTAGACACCGGTACCATTCGTACCCATCAAGATGAAGAAGCCCGATTTCTCGCTCCAGATTAACTACTCGGATAGGACCTAATGCAACCACCAACCACAACGATATACTTGCGTCTATCTATCTACCTACCTACCTACCTACCTATCCATCTATCTATCTATCTATCTATCTATCTACCTATGTATCTATATATCTATATACCTATCTATCTACCTATCTACCTACCTACCTACCTATATATTTATATATCTATCTATGCATATATGTAACTGCTTATCTATCTGTCTGTTTATTTCAACAATTTCATAAAGTATACACATATTTCTACATGCAACAAAAGACTATATCTACACACATTCTCAGTCGCCTTCTCTCTCTCTCTTCCTCCTTCTCTCACAGAGACAACAGTCGACTCAGTATCTGCAAGAACTCTCCAATGGTACCATCGATTTTATGGAGAAATTCTATGATGTATATTGGTTGAATGCAGGTGAGTGTTGATCTCATACACTTCTGAATAAATCACTTCATGTACTCACGCACACACACATATACATACCTATATATAACATATGGCCGTTGCCAGTACCTCCTGACTGGCCTTCGTGCTGGTGGCACGTAAAAGCACCCACTACACTCTCTGAGTGGTTGGCGTTAGGAAGGGCATCCAGTTGTAGAAACCATGCCAGATCAGATTGGAGCCTGTTGTAGCCATCTAGTTCACCAGTCCTCAGTCAAATCGTCTAACCCATGCTAGCATGGAAAGCGGACGTTAAACAATGATGATGATGATATACCAGGCCTTTCGTGACACCCTAAAAGAAAGGAACTTTTCAGCATCCCATCGTATACATACATGCATTATATATATATATATATATATATATATATATATATTATGCCACCACATCACCACAGCTACCACCACCACCACCACAACCACCTCTACCACTCTACCTTTCCACACCAGATCGTTATTATTGGAACAAAGACGACCCAGAGAATGTAGCTGAGGCCTTGTTCGCTGTGGCAAATATACTCAGTTTCGCCAGGATCTCATACATTCTGCCAGCTAATGCCACCCTGGGACCGTTACAGATCTCAATCGGGAGAATGGTCAAGGTTAGTAAACACACTTTTGTTTATTGGTTATTGTTGTTGTTTATCACATCTTTTATAATAATAATAAGGAACTGGATGATTCCTGGTTTACCATCCTTGCAAGAAATGTAAAAGATTGTTTTAACTGGTAACCGGTCACCCGTACTGAGAAGAACATTGTCACTGTGAATTTTCTTTCTTTTTTCCTCTGTATTTTCTTTGTTTCTTATTTTTTCATTTTTCCTTTTTAAAAAAAACATTTTTCTTCTTCTCTTTATTCTTTCTGCCCCTTTTCGTCTGTTACGTGAGTTTGTAAATGAACAATCTGATGTACTTATTTTACTGGTCAACATATGTATACAGCAAGACACTCAGCAAGAAATGGAAATAAAATTGAAAGATAATAATAATAATAATAATAATAATAATAATAGTCAAGACAAAGACAGACGTACAGTTGAAATATCGTTGAATAAAATATCTTACAATCGAATCGCGCTCTTCGTCTTGGCTGTTTACCTTTGTGAAGAGTTATCTCAATCCTTTTTAAAATATAATAATAATAATAATAATAATGATGATGTGCTTATTTATTTTATAACCAGGAGATATTGAAGTTCTTCCTGCTGTTCTGTTTGGTGTTGGCAGCGTTTATTGTTGGATTGCAGAATCTTTA
>NC_069010.1:9796331-9799101 GCF_001194135.2 Octopus bimaculoides
ATATATATATATATATATATATATATATATATATATATATATATATATATATATATACACACATATATACACATATATATATATATATATCATATGTATATATGTATGTATGTGTATATATGTGTCTTTCTTGCTTTTAACCCTCCAACGCGGAGTATAGGCCACTTATAACTGAATTCCATGTCACATAATTTTTCACTTCTGTACTTATAATGTGTATATATATACATATATATATAT
Source organism: Octopus bimaculoides (assembly GCF_001194135.2). Classification (NCBI taxonomy): domain Eukaryota; kingdom Metazoa; phylum Mollusca; class Cephalopoda; order Octopoda; family Octopodidae; genus Octopus; species Octopus bimaculoides. The sequence continues at coordinate 9,796,572 of NC_069010.1, forward strand.
ATATATATATATATATATGAAATTTATTTAGGTAGCAGTAAGCAAATGTGTACCAACAAGGAGAACTATAACTGTCATTAAATATACTAATACATCTATTTGTTTTCAACACCACCTGTCTTCATCTGTTGTTTTTTTGTGAATTCTCCCTATATATATATGTATGTATGTATATACACACACACATATATACATACACACATACATACATATCCTATGGAAAATCTGTGGAGATAAACTTAAATATATATACCCAGAATAAAAACCCTCTTTGCTCATGGATGACCATGGGATTGCACCTAGGAAGTTCCCCTCCGAGGCACAAGCGTGGACAAGATTGTTTATAGAAGACCATCAGTCACCCAGACTATCCTCTCCATGTCCCCTGATGTTATCCAAGGGAAAGGCAAAGGGGCTGATACAACTTGGTACCATTGATATTGCAACTCATTTCTACAGGAGCAACGTGAAATAAAGTAACTTGCTCAAGAACACAACACAATTGAACTCACTATCTCATGATTGAGAGCCCGATGCTCTAACCACTGAGCCATTTGTCTACACATACACACACAATCACATATGTATAACTAAACGAACATTTCCCGTTGTATATCTTCCTCTTCTATCTCTCCTAGTTTCATCAGTACATTCCGCACAGCCTTCTGGTCGCTGTTTGGAAGGGGCGAACCCCATGCCGTCCAACTGGGGGACTATGACAACTCCTTCACCGAAGACGTCGGCTACGTCATCTACGGGATATACAATATCGCCATGGTAACCGTGCTGCTCAACATGCTGATAGCAATGATGACCAGGTCATTTGAGAATATCGCGGTGAGTATCATCATCAGTAGCAGCAGCAGTAGTAGTAGTAGTAGTAGTAGTAGTAGTAGTAGTAGTAGTAGTAGTAGTAGTAGTAGTAGTAGTATTTCGCCAGTCGCCACGTTCTGAGTTCAAATTCCACCGCGGTCGACTTTACACACATACATACATTTACAAACATAAACACACACACACATATAAGTAATTCTGTCTCTCTTTCTCTCTTTCCTTGCAGACCTATTCCGATGCAGAATGGAAGTATGCCCGTAGCCTCCTCTACATGGAATACATGGACGACAGCCTCACGCTCCCTGTCCCCTTCAACATTTTGACCGTGCTGAGGGCCATCTTCTCTGTCTTCTGTTCATTCGTGTCCTACTTCCGCAGATTGTGTAAGCATGCACCTCACTCGAGCAACACCACAGACTGCGGACACTGCCCTGGAGTTGCCATGCAAAGCAAGTCTGGACAGGACAATGTTGCTTATGAGGTTGGTTGCTGATGCTGTTGTTGTTGTTATTGTTAGCACGCTGGGCAAAATGCTTAGCGGTTCAGATTCCGCCAAAGTTGACTTTGCTTTTTGTCCTTTTGGGGGGTCGACAAAATAAGTACCAGTTGAATACTGGGGTTGATGTAATCGACTAGGCCTTGTGCCTTTGATAGAAAGGATTATTATTATTATTATTATCGTTATTAAAGCAGTGATATGGTAGAATCCCTAGCACGCTGGGCAAAATCCTTAGCGGTATTTTGTCCCTTCCAGATCAGTTGAACACTGGGGGCCACCCCACCCCCACACTTGCTGGCCTTGTGCCAAAATTTGAAACCAATATTATTCTTGTTGTTTTCAATATGTTAGTTAAAATGCAGTTGATCTTGGTGGGGTTTGAACCTGGAATCCAGAGAGTGCACCAAGAAACCACTGGGCATGGAGCAAAGACAACTTGTGTTAAAATCCATTGGTTAACCTCTTTACTAATATTATTACAAAGTCTAATTTGGAATATATGACAAGATGGTCTTGTTTGGAGCGTCTTTTGTAGACCGTGGGTTTGCTCAATCATGGTGTGCCCAGGGCTAAACAACAGCTATAACAATCAGGTATTTTAACAGTTCTTTCCCCAACTGACTGACAATAATTGCTCATCTATTTTCAGGTAACAGACGAGAATAGTGTGAGTTATGGCCAAACTGTGTCTTGCAGCAAGAAGCTGACATATGAGGTAAAGATATTTTGACAATAATCTTCACTACCATCATTATCATCATCAGATAATTGTATTATACCAACGTCGCCCTCCTGACACGTGAAAAGACATTCGAGCAAGATCATTGCCAGTGCACCTGGACTGGCTCTTGTGCCGGTGGCACATAAAATACACCATTTTGTGCGTGGCCGTTGCCAGTAGCGCCTGACTGGCCTTCGTGCTGGTGGCACGTAAAAAGCACCCACTACACTCCCTGAGTGGTTGGCGTTAGGAAGGGCATCCAGCTGTAGAAACTCTGCCAAATTAGATTGGAGCCTGGTGTAGCCATCTGGTTTCACCAGTCCTCAGTCAAATCGTCCAACCCATGCTAGCATGGAAAGCAGATGTTAAACGATGATGATGATGTGGAGAATTTCTCCAAAGATACAGATCATATACCGACAGGACAAGATCATATATGAAGAGGATACGTTTTGTATCGAAGAGAAGGATTACAT
>NC_069010.1:9800292-9810090 GCF_001194135.2 Octopus bimaculoides
AAATAGAGAAGCTGAAACAGGACATAAACAGTTTCCGCTACGATGTGGTGAACAGGTTCGATCTGCTGGAAGAGATGCAAGCGAGGACACACCAAGCACTGACGGGGGAGGAGGCGTGCGAGGTGACGAGGAGGTGGAGGAAGAAGAGTAGCAGGAGGAGGAAGAAACGAAAGGACAGCAGCGGCAGCGACAGGTCGGCCCAATGTGCCGATGGGGACCAACAGGAGTGAGAGAGATGGGAAGGTGGGGGGGAGCATTTAGACTGCAGCAGAAATGTAGTAGAAGTAGTAGTAGTAGTATTAGTGGTGGTGGTGGTGATGGTAGTTGTAGCTACAACTGTTACAGGTTTGATCATTGAAGATTGACCTGGGACTAAGAAACCACAAAATATTGCATTTCTAAATCTCTCAGGGAGAGATTTATACTGTAGCAACACGATAAAGGGATGGCTTGTTGCAAATAAGCATCGACAGCCAGCAAGCCAAGCTACTCCAGGCTGATGAAGAGCAATAATTCTGGTCTCTGGATGCTGGGTGGAAGTGTTTATTTCTCCTGTTTGAAAACTTAAGGACACAGAACACTTGTGTCACATAGCCAACTGGAAACGGTGTTTCCTGGGGCTAAATAACAGTAGTATTCTTCCCTTTCCTGGGACTGCCACATTAAGTTGGCAACAAACCATGACTGTATAAAAAAAAATATTATAAAAATAGTAATTTTTTTTTAATTTACACACTGTGAATGGCCATGGAGATCCAGTAGAGTAACATAGACGAAGAAATGGTTGAAAGCCACTACGCTACACTACACAAATCACTTGATCTGCTAGAAATCACTCAAACCATATTCCTGATGTGTTAAAGAAACGACTACGTTAAATGGTGGAGATCAGTGGTTTCTCAACCATTTTTTCGCCTGTGGAATCCCACCGATTCCTATTTTAGACTCTCATAGTCATTCATATTCTCTTACAATTAAATATTATCAGGAATTACCGAAGAAAAACATTTTGTGTATTGTAAAGAACAGATTGACAAGAACAATTGTATTGATGACAACAGTAACAAGTCCTCCCACCACCACTTGTTTAGTCAATAAAATATATTGTAAGTTAATAGTTTCTTATTGTTTTATTTCAGTGTTTGTCACATTCACTTCTAAATACTTTGGCCGTCTGTCTGTCCGTCTCTTACTGTTTGTTATATACTCTTTCTTTACCCCCTCTCTCACCTTCTTCCAATCAGCCTTTCGACTTCTCTCTCTCTCTCTCTCTCTCTCACTTTCTCTCTCTTCTCATACACCCTCCGCCTCTTTTTTTGATTTCTGTGCATTTCCTCTCTCTCTCTCACACATGCATACACTTCTTTCTCATCTGGATTTGAAGATGGAAACTGAAAGAAGCTCATTGTGTATATATATGTGTCCACCATTGTTTGGCAACTGATGTTGGTGTGTTTTACATCCCCGTAACTTAGTGGTTCAGCAAAACAGAACGATATAAGTATCAGGCTTACAAAGAATAAGTCCTGGGGTTGATGTCTTTGACTAAAGGCACTGCTCCAGCATGGCCGCCATCCAAACGACTGAAACAAATAAAAGAATAAGAGATTTAGACTTTTTGTTTTTTTTAAATTAAAAAAATTTATTTTAAACTAAATTCTTTACAATTCTCATCACACTTTAACACTGCTAAACATCTCCTTCTGTTCTTTGGGCTGACTTTCTGGTCCTGGCTCCGCCTCGTCTCGGCTCTGGTTCCAACTTTCTAGACCTTTTGGTAAACTTACATCTTCATCCAAAGAACCTGCAGGACGGAAAAAATAAAAGTAATAATAATAATAATAATAATCATAAATAAAGCTTTCTACAATAGACGCAAGGACTGAAATTTGTGGGGAGGACACTAATTAATTAATAATGTTTGTTTTCCAAGCTGGCATGGGTTGGACGGTTTGACTGACGTCTGGAGAGCCAGCGGTTGTACTAGGCTCCAGTCTGATCTGGTAATGTTTCTACAGCTGGATGCCCTTCCTAATGCCAACCATTCCGAGAGTGTAGTGGGTGGCGATTCATGTAAAAAGGGTAAGGATTCATGTAAGAATAACAAAATAATGGGTTCATTAGGTTAAGTTTTATTTGTGAAATACTGTTACTTTGAATTTGTTTCAGAAAGAGGTCTTTGTTTGTGATGATTAGTTGGGGTGGGGTTGCTAGGAATGCGACCCGGGTGTCAAGGGGGTGGCAGCCCCAAAAAGTTTAGGAACCACCAGTTTAATTAATCCCAGTACTCGTTAGTTATTTAATATTCCCTAAAAGGATAAAAGGCAAAGTTAACCTCAGTGGAATTTGAACTCGGAACGTAAAGACAGACGAAATGGCACAAAGCATCGTGCCTGGTCTGCTAATGATTCTGCCAGCTTACCACCATAATAATAATGGTTTCAAATTTTGCCACAAGGGCAGCAATTCTGGGGGTGGGAGTCGATAACATTAACCCGTTTTCAGACTGCTACTTCTCTTATTGACCCCGAAAGGATGACAGGTAAAGTCATTCTAATATAGGCATAAGGCCTGAAATTTTAGGGGAGGGGACTAGTTGATTATTTTGACCCCAGCACTCAACTCAACTGCTACTTACTTCATAAGGTTATCTAAAAGTAAGGTGCATGGCTTGCTCCAGCTGAGTCGGTTGGCAAAAATGAGTAGTACTTGTATTTCAAAGGGGCCAGTTGCTGTGTCATGTTTTGAGTCACACTGATTCTCCCCGAGAACGACATTAAGCCCCAAACGTTGTAAGTCAAAGGTGAGAGCAGGATGTGAACTCAGAATGCAAAAAGCTGAAACAAAATACTACCTGGTAATTCCTCCAACACTTGCACAAATCAATGAAGACCAGCAATTTTATGGCAGAGATTGATCAACGATATCAACCCCAGTACTTTACCATATTGTTGTAAAACCTTCCTAATCCCAAGATCTCAGTGAATATCTCGAGGTGGCCCCTTGACACCATACATGCAAACAATAACAGTTAAGTTTACATCTTTAAAAGAATAGTGTTCCTTTTAAGGACCAGGCTAATGCCTCAACACTGACGCATTGCTGGCCCCCTTTAAAGGTTTATATTGTTACCTGTGCCCTCTACAAACTCTTCATATGTTGTTTTCTCAGCAAACGGCCGGGGACCAATTAACCTAACCATGTCATCTTTATCAATTTTCTCTTTTTCCAACAACAGACGAGCAACCTGAATGGAAAAGAAAAAAATAATAACATAATAAATCCTAATAATCCCTTCTACTTTAGGTACAAGACCTGAAATTTGTGGGGAGGGATTAAGGCAATTACATTGACCCTCAGTATCCAACTGGTACTCACTTTATCGACCCCGAAAGGATGAAAGGCAAAGTCAACCTCAGCAGAATTTGAACTCAGAACAAAGCGACAGGTGAAATACTGTTTCAGCATTTCATCCTGCTAACGATTCTGCCAGCTCACCACCTTATATTAATCATAATAATAATAATAATAATGATTTCAAATTATGGCAAAAAGCCAACAAGTTTGGAGGAGGGGGTTAAACTGATTACATCGACCCCAGTGTATCACTGGTACTTATTGTCCCCGAAAGGATGAAAAACAAAGTTGACTCTGGTGGAATTTGAACTCAGAATGTAAAGGCAGACAAAATGCTGTTAAGCATCCTGTCCAGTGTGCTAACGACTGCCATATATACACCTATATACAGAATAATTTAAGACGTCTTATGTGAGAAAATATTTTGCATGTTCTTAAAAGATTTTCTTTGAGATTTTTGACACACACACACACACACATTTGTGTGGTTGTGTACAGGTATGATGTTAGCCTTTCTTGACATCACAAAATAATTATGAGTGTCAGCATCATCCAATCAGGAAAACGTGTCCAGCCATGGGAAAATATTCTGCCACTTCGAAACGAGTGAAGGTTGGTGTGAGGAAAGGCATCCGACCATAGAAGATCTGCCTTAACAAACATTGCTTGTCTCACTGACTTTGAACCCCACCCACTTCTATGAAATAGAAACGTGTCCCCTTACCTTTTCTACTTCTGGTTTGTGTTTGGTGAGAAGTTGAAGGGTCCTGGCATATGCCTCGTCTACCATTTTGCGGACTTCCTCATCGATGATCTGAGCTGTTTGTTCACTGTACGGTTTGTCAAACACCATCTCACCTTGCTGGGGCATGTCAAACGACAGGTAGCCGACCCGTTTGTTCATGCCAAAATAGACCACCTGGTTGGAGTTGACGTGAGAGAAAAAAACAAGAGAGAGAGAGAGAGAGAGATTTGGTGATTTGTTGAATAGTGGTAGTGGTAGCAGTGAAGGAGTGGATACTAGAGAGAGAGAGAGAGAGAGAGAAAGACTGGCATAGTTTACCTGAGAATAAGCATTCTGAGTGACCTTCTTAAGATCATCTTGGGCCCCAGTTGTGATACGTCCAAAAAAGATCTCCTCTGACACACGTCCACCTAGTGTCATACACATACGGTCCAATAACTGCAAAGACAGAAAGACACACAGGCTTATATATATATATATATATATATATATATACACATACTTATTTTTGTGTTTTGTATCTGAGTACATTTAATGTAAACTACAAGATTAAAGATGGAAAATGGGTAATGAGTGTATGTGCCATTATTTCAGGTTTTATAGAGAATAGGTACATCACTACGGTGTCACTGTGTGAGTTGAAAAGACGGGAGAGAGAGAGGAGGGTGACAAAAAGACCCATGGTGTGTTTCATAAAAATTTTTGAGTTATGGCATAGACACCCATTAAATATTTTTCATCTTTGATCTTGTCGTTGTTGCATCAGGCATCTCAGATATGAAACGTAATAAAAATCAGTGCTGGCTAAACCTTAACATGTGGTTTAAGAGCACTGCTAACGCCATTAACAAAATCAGTGCTACTTATAATTTCCATAGAAAAATCTGTAGAGGTGACCTTAACAAGAAATCCCCCCACTCCCTTGAAGAGAAGTTTGTTAGTATTGTGAGAAGGACATCTGGACGCCCTCGCAGGATGAAAAATAAGACCCGTCCAAGGGCAGATGAGTTCTTTGTGGGGCCAAAGATCATCCTGTTGAGAAAGGCAATGCCAAACCAGCCCAATATTCCTGCCAAGAAAACATGACGACAAAGTCAGAAAACTCATGCTTTATTCAATGGGAACATCCGAAGGAAGAATTTGTGCTTTGTCCGATCGGAGAACTCATGTTTAATTGAAAGGACTTTCATTGTAGAGTCATTAATATACTGCATAAGTGTATGATACATGATGATGATGATGGCTAATAAACTCACCTGTTCTTTAGTGTAGAGGTATTGCTCCTTGGGGAGGTACTGGGCATAGCCAAGACCTTTACCACGGGGAATAATGGACACCTGTGGAGAGAAAGAGACACAGTTTAGAGTAAGTGTATATCAAGGCAACATGATATGGTCAGATACAAAGATATAACATGGTGATGTGTGTGTGTGTATATATATATATATGTGTATATATATATATATACATTTTCATCCCAAACAGAGATGAGTACCAACATTCTCAAGTAGTTTGCTTGAACAATTGTGATGATCTCTTCACATAAAACTATTGGTTAAATGATGATGATATATACATGTATATAACACAACTTTAAGCTCTTGCCTACCTTAAAAAACTCGATATTTTTTTCTCTCTCAAGCTTCCAGTTAGCAACCAGATCCATCGTTACACACATACATTTCCTCTGGTTCTCTTTTCCTACCCCCTTTCCTCATTCAGCCCCACTGCGTGGCTCCCTGGGCAAGTGTCTTCTACTATAGCCTTGGGCCGACCAAAGCCTTGTGAGTGGATTTGGCAGACAGAAACTGAAAGAAGCCTGTCGTGTACACATATATATACACACACACACACACACACACAATATATATATATATATATCAGGTCATCGGGTGTTATAAGGGTGAATGTCCTTACCTTCAGCAAGGGGTCAGCATGTTCTAGGAACCATCCAGCCACGGCGTGTCCGGCCTCGTGATAGGCCACAGTCTTTTTCTCCTCCGGTTGCAATACTTGGGTCTTCTTCTCCATACCTTGATGGAGGGAGAGAGAGAGAGAGAGTGATAAGCACCAATAGGGGGGTGGGGATGGTTGCATACATTCAACATAGGAAGGGTGGTGGAGTTGGGGACAGTGATGATGGTGGAGGTGACGGTGGTGATGCTGCAGGTGGAGGTGGTGATGGTGGAGGTGGCACAATGGGGATAATAACGGTGGTGGTGGTAGTGGTGATGACATTAGAAGTCCTACTGACAATGATGACGACGATGATGATGGTGGTCTAGCGGTGTTCAACTACAGCAATAGCTGTGATAAAGGTGATAACAAAAAGTGGTAATGACAACAATGGTGGTGGTGGTGGTGGTGGTGGTGTAGTTTGTAACAGACACCACTACCACCACTACCTCAAAACAACTTCTTCCAAAACTACCAACACCGCACCTCCACCTGAACTGCAATAAAACAACACCACTACTGCCACAACTACAGCATACCTTCACTTACCACCATGTCACACCTGTCTCATATACAACACCACCACCACCACAACATACACCAGCATACCTCTGCTGCCACCACCAGCATCACATAGAACTGACCCCCAGCCCCGTGGTTTACTTACCGGCTATCACTCTCTCAATGGCCTTCTCAAAATGGTTCCACAAGATGGAAGGATTCAAGTCTCGGGCTGCTATGAGGGCAGCTTCGTTACATACATTGGCAATGTCTGCACCTGTGAGTGGGGAGAGAGGAAAGAAAAAGAAAAAGAAACATGAATAGGAAAAAGAGGTAATAGTGGAACTGTGTAAATATACCCCAGGACAAAACCCTATCTTGCTCTTGCTCTCTCTCCTCGTCTGTGTATGTGTGTGTGTATATATATGTATTATATATAAGGTGGTACTCCAGTATGGCCACAGTCAAATGACAAACAAGTAAAAGAGTGTGTGTGTGTGTGTGTGTAGTCACATGAGTTGGGGTGCTGCAAACTTTCTGGCTTTAAGGATGTCATGAAAGGCCTCGTTGTAGGTCCAACTTCCTAAGTTCTTTTACTGGGTTCTGAAAAACTGAAGGACTGCTACAATAAGTGTGTGTGTGTGTGTGTGTGTGTGAAACTGAGAGGGGAATATGTTGAGTAAAATCTCAATTAACTGATCCTACTGTATTTTCTTTTACCCAAAAACAAGGAACTTTCCAGCACCTTCTCGTGTATGAAAGTTATACAAAGGTAGGCCTGCTAGGTTACCGTAATATGATGCTATTTGCCAAGAACTTACCAGAAAATCCAGGAGTGAGAGAGGCCATTTTGCGTGCAACATCATCCTTATTTAACTCTGTCTTCAGGTTCTTCAAGTGGACCCTAAAAATGGAAGCCCTGCAACAACAACAATACTAGTATTAGTTGCATTCATCATCATCATCATCGTCGTTTAACGTCCAATAAGTGAAAGATGAAGAGTAAAAGTGAAATTGTTTCTCTTGTAAATATCAATAACTTTTGTACTTACCTGCCCTTTATGTCAGGTGCGGGAACAAAAATCTGTCGATCAAATCGACCAGGACGCAGAAGAGCTGGATCTAGAATGTCGACACGGTTCGTTGCAGCCAAAACTACAACCCCGCTCTGCGTGTTGAAGCCTGTAAGGATACAATGTACATGTATATAGTGGAACTGGCAACAGTCTTATGAACTGGGGCATAGTGGGAATGGTAACACTCCTCCACTCAATATATCTTTGGAGCAAAAAGATGTAGTTTGTGTTTTGCAGAAAAGTATAATGTTGTGATATAAAAGTTTGAAGTGTTGAATAAGACGTCTGAAAGCAGAAATATTTGAAATTTCTCTTGAACAATGTCAGACATATTGAACCACAGGTTTTATAGCTGAATTAACATTTAGAGAAGAAATCTCAAAAGTGGAAGCAAAGCCTCAGATCAAGGGACCTTAAAGTAAACCCAACAAAAAGATTTGGAACTCAGACTGTAGGGAGCTACAACAAATTCATACTTTACAGACTCTGCTAATTTCAAACCCTTTAGCTGTGTGCGTAAGAAGCTTACTTTGCAATACATTGTTTTGTGTTCAATTCCACAAGGTGGCACCTTTGGTAAGTGTCCTCTTCTATAGCTCTGGGTCAACCAATGCACCAGATAGCTACACCAAGCTGATTTGGCAGAGTTTCTACAGCTGGGTGCCCTTCCTGATGCCAACCACTCAGAGAGTGTAGTGGGTACTTTTTACGTGCCACCGGCACGAAGGCCAGTCAGGCGGTATTGGCAACGGCCACGCTCGAAATGGTGTATTTTATGTGCCACCCGCACAAGAGCCAGTCCAGGGGCACTGGCAACGATCTCGCTCGAAAGTCCTTACACATGCCACACACACACACACACACACACACACATATATATATATATATATATATATATATATATATATATATATATAGATATATATATACACAAACAGCATTGCACACAGTTCCTGTTTTTCCAAATTCGCTCAGAAGATTTTGGTCATCCCAGGTACATTATAGAAGACACTTACCCAAGCAGAGGGATTGAACCTGAGACCACATGATAACGAAATGATCAAACTATTTCCTCACCGTCCATTTCTACAAGGAGTTGGTTTAAAGTGTTCTCCTGCTCGCTGTGACCACCAAAGTTGCGTCCACCCCTCTTGCGACCCACAGCATCAATCTCGTCAATAAACAGGATACATGGTGCACTTTTACGAGCGAGGGAAAACATGTCTCGCACCTGGAAGAAATAGGAGTCACATGATTAATTTAGGTGAAAAAAAAACTACTCCAGCATCATCATCATCTACAACACCAGCATCGTTATAATCAATGTTACTGCCACCACCATCATAATAAGCAATAACGAGAAGTACAATAAACAATGTACTCCTAGGTAGACTGTGCTTGTATAAAAGACAGGATGGCCACAGCTGGAACATCTTTGATCATAGGTCTACTGGGTCAAGACTGACCTGGGGTTAAACAACAATAACAAGGAAGGACACATTAGATAATGTAGTCCTAGATACACTATGACTAAAGGATAGTTACAACTGGAACATCTATGATCATGGGACAACTGGATTCTGACTGACCAAGGGTTAAACAACAGCAACTTACCCTCGATGGGCCAACACCAACAAACATCTCCAAAAATTCTGATCCAGAAACTGTGATGAAAGGCACATGGGCTTCGCCAGCCGTTGCTTTTGCCAGCAGGGTCTTTCCGGTTCCTGGGAGGCCCGTTAGAATAGCCCCTTTAGGGATCTTTGCTCCCAGGTCAATGTATTGTTGGGGGTTCTTCAAGAAGTTGACAAACTCCATAATCTCCAGTTTCGCTTCTTCGCAGCCTGCAACATCCCTGGCAAACAGACAAAGACGGTTTTATAAATATACGCAAGACAACAGGTTGGCTTCTGTGGGGGTGATGGATGGAAGTGACGAATGTGCAGGGCAGGGGGTAAGAGTAGAAGGCAGTAATGGGGGGTAGGTGCAGCTAATTGACCAGCAACATGGTTAAAAAGTGGTCCCTCAACAGATTTAGAAATAACAGCTGATTTTCCCTCAAATCACACTGCACAGATTGGTGAAAAATGGCACTTTGGAGATTATTACAGTCGAAGGTGGATTGTGATAGTGGTGTGTATGTATATATATATGTATGTATAT
>NC_069010.1:9810220-9813395 GCF_001194135.2 Octopus bimaculoides
TATATATATATATATATATGCACAGGCATGGCCATGTGGTAAGGAGCTTGCTTCTCAAATACATGGTTCTGGGTTCAATCCCACTGCATGCTGCCTAAGGCAGGTGTCTTCTATCATAACCTCATGTGATGGTCGTATGGTACCCCAACCCATTGTTACGTGACTTGTATTCATCTGTCATTCATTTTTTGAGGATGAAAAACGAAGGTAACCTCAGCAGGATTTGAGATGTGCAACCAAGCGAATATCCTCCATCAGACATCTACTGTTCTCTGAATGCCTTGCTTCCTTGGGCATAGATGCATTGAAGCTCCAACGTCTGGCAACTGACTTGGTAAACACCCACAAAATTATTAACCATCGTGCCAACAATTTTTGAGCTCCATGTGTCTAACACATGTGGGCATACCTACAAAGTCAGAAAACAGCACAGCTCCCATGGCTTTCGGAAACATCTTCTCACACTCAGAGTTACTGAAGCATGGAACAAACTCCCTGCATCAGTTGTTAGTAGCTGAGACATTGCATCCTTGAAAACCTCCATGCTTCCTGAAATTCGCCAACGTTACACCTGATATCCCCACCCCTCCATATGCATGCACACATGTATATCTTGACTCATACACTGTTCACTTTCCTGACTTTTCTACATAATTCTATGCACTGTACGTGCACCTTTGATGAGTTGTAGTGCACCTGAACACTAGACACAATAATTTCATTATTATTATTATTATTATTATTATTTTAAAAAGCAGGAGAATGAGAACGTACTTGAACTGTACACCAATGTCATCTTTTATAATCTTGGCTGTTGTTTGTCCGAAACCAAACATTCCTCCTGCACCACTACGACCTCCAGGACGGCCACCCTGTATTAAGGAAGGGAAAAAAAACAAAAAACAACAGAGATAATGATACCTGTTACAGTTAAATGAGGGCACTTAATTTACTAGAAATAGCAGCCAAATCTTTCTCAAATCACACCCTACTGTCTTATTTATTTATGAGCCAATGAGGGAGACCTCTATATAGTAGCTATACATGCTAGAAATAGCAGTCAAATCTCCCTCAAATCATACCCTACTGTCTTATTTATGTATGAGCCAATGAAGGATACCTCTACAGGGTAGCTATACATGCTAGAAATAGCAGTCAAATCTTTCTCAAATCACACCCTACTGTCTTATTTATGTATGAGCCAATGAGGGAGACCTCTATATGGTAGCTAAACCTGGTAGAAATAGCAGCCAAATCTTCCTCAAATCACACCCAACTCTCCTATGTACATATGTATGTATGATGAGAGAACAACAGTTGGTCAAGGATTCATACTGTTGATCCTGGTGCAGCCTCCTGGCTTCCCAGACCCCAGTCGAACTGTCCAACCCATGCCAGCATGGAAAACAGATATTAAATGAAAGAAGAAATTACAATTGACAGAGTAATTAATCTGAATGCTTAGGGGTTAATTTGTGACAAGGAGAGACAAGAAGGAATACATACCTGAAGTAAGTTAGAAGATCTTCTGATTATCCACACCAATATTGCAATGGGTAGAATGATGTTGAGGGCAGAGTAGGCTAAAGATGACCTGCAGGAGGAGAAGAAAATGTAGTAGGAGTAGTAGTAGTGGTGGTAGTGGTGATATGGTGAGGGTGGTAGTAGTGATGGGGAAACTGGTGATAATAGAGGTGGTAGAAGTCATTATTGTATTTGAGGTGGTAGTTGTATTAACAGTAGTAGAAGCAGTGGAGGCGCAATGGCCCAATGGTTAGGGCAGCGGAATCGTGGTCATAGGATCGCGGTTTCGATTCCCAGACCGGGCGTTGTGAGTGTTTATTGAGCAAAAACACATAAAGCTCCACGAGGCTCCGGCAGGGGATGGTGGCGAACCCTGCTGTACTCTTTCACCACAACTTTCTCTCACTCTTACTTCCTGTTTCTGCTTTGTGCCTGTAATTCAAAGGGGTCAGCCTTGTCACACACTTGTGTCACTCTGTATCTCCCCCGAGAACTACATTAAGGGTTACACGTGTCTGTGGAGCACTCAGCCACTTGCACGTTAATTTCACGAGCAGCAGGCTGTTCCGTTGATCGGATCAACAGGAACCCTCGACGTCGGAAACGACGGAAGTGCCAACAACAGCCACAAGTAGAAGCAGTGATGATCGTGGTAGCTCTAGTTGAAGATTTGGTGAAAATGAAGTCGCCCACCTACCCATGTCTTGGGTAAACTGTTCGGGTTTCACACACAGCAAATTGGATTGGAGCCTGGTGTTGCCATCCGGTTTCACCAGTCCTCAGTCAAATCGTCCAACCCATGCTAACATGGAAAGCGGACGTTAAACGACGATGATGATGACGATGATGATAGACACATAGAAATATTACAGGAGTAGGGGTATCTGGAAATTGCGCATAGAGGAAGAGGGGGAGAAAAAAATTAGTGAAAATATAGAAAATTAAGCGGGTGGATAACTCACAGCTCTGTTTCAGTTCTATAAACTACATTAACAAAGTTTGCAGGTTCAATGTTCATCTCAAGTTGGGCATTTTCTAGGTTCCGTTCAAAAGCCTCCACGCTGCCAATATTGAACCATATGATACTCTGCAACACAACAACAACAGTAACAGAAGGGGAAACATAGATGTTGAACCCAACTTAAAATCACAGCTGAATGCTTTGAGAAAGGAAGGACGTGGAGTGACCACAGATGGAATGCTTTTGACCTTGGGTCTGACACAGGATGAGACGTGTGTGTGTGCATGTATATACAATAACTTTAATAAAAAAAATTTTAAAAATCCACATCCTCTACAATATACATTGAGCACTCCTTTCTCATTTGTCTGACATTAAAGTATGTATGCATGCATGTGTATGTGTGTGTGTGTGTGCATGTATGTATGTAAGTATGTATGTATGTGTACATGCATACATACATATTGTTTGAAGTGGCTTTTTTCAGCAAATTTTATTCAACAAAAACATCTTTAAATGACAGTCTGACTGTCTGCCAAGCAAATGGGAAGCAGTAATTGAAGTAGATGGTGAATATGCTCCGGAATAATTATTTAAAGATGTTTTTGCTTCATGTTACTGTTTTTGTTGAATAAAATTTGTTGAAAAAAGCCGCAATAATTATGCACCAACCCAATATATATATATATA
>NC_069010.1:9813994-9815597 GCF_001194135.2 Octopus bimaculoides
AAAAAAAAGCGTTGGTATTGATTCACCATTACACATGTTTCATTTGCTAGGAATTACAAACTTGTACATGTAGACATGTAGAATAAACAGGTAAGATATATATCAGAAATTCTGTCTGAAGTATTTCTAATCAGAGATATCTTACATGTTTTCTCCTACATGTACAATTTTGTAATTCCTATTAGCAAATGAAACATGTGTAATGGTGAATCAATACCAACGCTTTTTTTTTCAATCTCCTATTTTGATGTGTGTGTGTGTGTGTGTGTGTGTGTGTGCATATAGATCTCCCTACTTACAGAACTGTCCACTTGTGAACCTGGCATCAGCTTCACTCGAACCCACTTCTTGTTAACTACTTCTAGTTTCTCAACCTGGCAGTGAAAGAAACAATAACAAAAAAATGAATAGAAAAGCACGAAAATGTCCAAACAAAAGTCTAATATGTACAGGAGGAGATTGTCATGTCAAGGAGTATAAAATATGACTCAGGGAAGATGGATGTTAAACGATGTAAGTAAGATCTGATATAGTTTCATTATAGAAGGCACTAATTCATACAAATGTCTTATGTGTAGGAGGAGGTTGTGTTGTCAGGGAGTAGAAAATATGATCAATAATTATAGCAAGGTTCAATAGGATTTCATTATAGAAGTCCTCATCTTTATTAATTTAACATAGAGGGCCATTTGTCCATACAAATGTCTTATGTGTAGGAGGAGGTTGTGTTGCTATTAAATTTCTAAAGCTATTTAACATAGGGGGTGCTATAACCCACACAAGTATCTAAATGGTGTGCGGTACATGTCGGATGAGAGAATGTAAGAAAATGGTTTCCATGGTTGCATGGTTTAGACAGGAGGTATATATAAAAGAAAATATTTTAAAAAGTCAAAGGAAAGAAACCAGTCACCCATGCCATCCCTCCACTCACCGTTTGGCGTGTTAAATAGTTTGAGAGGAATTCTTTCCAAGTAATCTCCCTATACTGGGTTTGGTAGAGACCGACCAAACTGACTAAACCGACACCAGTCAGTACTCCGAGGAGGATCCGACTGTTGGGGTCATTAGGATCCATAAAGGGGCCACGATTGCTTCTGGAAAACAGAGAAGTGTGGAAAATATAATTAGTAAAGAAGAGAGAGAAAGAGAGGGATTAGTAGGGGTCTAAATGCACAACTGAAACAAAGAACCAGTCAAGTACCAGAGTCTATGTACTCAACAATGCTCTTCTCTCGAAATTCGTATCCAGGTATCTAAGTTAAAAACAATTATGGTTCAATCCTGGATTTTGGCATCCGGTGGCTGGTCTACTTGTTTCCCGTCACTTAGTGGTTCGGCAAAAAAGAGGCCGATAGAATAAGTACTAGGCTTACAAAGAATAAGTCCTGGGGTCGATTTGCTCGACTATAAAGGCGGTGTTCCAGCATGGCCGCAGTCAAATGACTGAAACAAGTAAAAGAGTAAAAGAGTATATCATCAGCCACTAAGGAACGTGCTCAAAGTGTTATGGTGAAGCAAGTGAGAAGCAAATCTTTACATTTTAAGCTCAAATCTCACCGAAGTCAATATAATATATAAAACACAAGCTCTGGGGAAGATG
>NC_069010.1:9815711-9835220 GCF_001194135.2 Octopus bimaculoides
GGATTACATCAAAGATTAGAAACTATCTTTATTAATCCTTAAGCATCCGGATTAAATGTTATACTCCTTTATTCACAGTTTTAAATTAATTAGGCATTATCTTGTAGCTTTCAGATTTTGATAATGTGATAGCTGCATTTTTAGAATGACATTGTAGGGTGGGTTTGAGAGATCAGATCTGGATGATTAGAACATAAAACAAGGAGATTATCTTGGCCGGACATGGCCAGTTGAAATGCTGATGGGTTAAAGATGGCAAAAAGGCAGAATAGTTCCTTAATACACCAGAGAGAATGTTTTGTGATATTTCTTGCAGTTTATGTTCTGAATTCAAAACACAGGACACATTAGATAATGTAGTCTTAGATACACTATGCCTAAATGAAAGACAGGATGGCCACAGTTACAAGAACTAAAAATCTAAAATGTGTGTGAGGTGATGGTGACAATCAACAGCAATAACCACCACTGGTGAAAATAAGTCAATAGGGAACTTACTTGCTGAAACTGAAGGAGAACTCCATCTTTTTGTCGCCTGGTGAGCCTCCGGATGGCTTGAATGGTGGGGGAGGCATCTTGCGGGTTTCTGGTAGAGGGGGGAAGAAAATAAGAATGGTGATGGTGTGACAAACGACGACGAAGATGGTGAGGAGGAAGAGGAAGAAGGAGAGGGAGGAGGAGGAGGAGAGGGGATGAGTGGATGAGGGGGCGGAAGAGGAAGAGGAGGAGAAGGCTGAGGGAGAAGGGGAGTGATGAAGAAAGAAGGGAAAGGACAAGGAGAATTGGAAGAAGGTAAAGAAGGATGAGGAGAGAGAAGGGAGTGGAGGAGGAGGGAGGAAGAGAGAAAAAGGCTGAGGGGAAAGAAAAGGAGGAGGAAGAAGAAAGGGTTTAAAAGAAAGAGAACACCTCCTCCTCCTCCTCCCATAAAAAAACAAAATTTTAAAAAAACCCTTACCTTTTGGTTTGGAACCACTCGCTGAAGTCCCTTTGGGTTCTGGGGTCTTCTTGGCACCAGGGAAATATTTCTCAAACCCTTTTGGTACATTGCTGTTGCGTAACAGGGCCCAATCCTTGAGGAGGGACCACAAAGACCGTGGAGGGGCCGCTATATGTTTGGAGGTGAGGTATATATGTGACATCTGCAATACAAGAAGTTATAGAAACATATATATACACATATATAGACATGCAGATGTACCCATTTGTAAAACATTCTGGGAATATTTTTTGTGCGACATCCATTTCTGTTTCCTTCTCTTTTGCCTTCGTCCCACTCTCTTTCTCTCCCTAATACTTTAATCCTGTCTTCGTTCTCAATTTCTGTCTGTCCTTCTCTTGTCTCCAGCCCCACAGGACATTTTCATTCTCCTTTGCGTTGCTCCATATCTGTCTGTCTTGAGATCGCACGGCTTTTTTGTTGTATATGTATGCTTTTATTATGTCGCCTTTGTTTTCATCATTGTCCTGTATATTCGTTAGCTACCTCCAGTGGCTTTTCCCCACTGGCACCACCAAAAGTTAACATCATCAACGGTAAAAGCACAACATTGTAAGGATCTTTTGGATGTTGACTGATGAAGAATTAGCTACAAATTTTCTGTCTGTTATGGTTAGCCCCGATCCCGAAGTCACTAACCACTAATCTATGTTGAGGGGTACATTCTTTGCCTGGGGAGGTTTTCGCATTTATAAGCAGTTCTCTTTCCCTTTTTCTGGCAAGGATGTAGTTGATTTGGCTAGTGTGTATGTACACACACACACACACACAATAGGTTTCATGTACTTTCCATCTACCAAATTCCCTCTCAAGGCATTGGTGAGCCTGAGGCTATAGCAGAAGACATTTTCCCAAGACGCTACTCGTTGGAACTGAATCCATAACCCCATGGTTGCTAAGTAAGCAGCTTAAGTGCTCAGCCATGCTTATACCTTCCGGACTTTTTGTCTCTTTTTATTCCAGCTGCTGTCAAACAGAATGGTGAGGACAACTATCAGTTTCACCAAAGATGTTCCCAGCATGGGGCACAGAAATTGCTATGACGATGGCCTCTGATGTTATTATAGCAACAACTTCAGCCACTGTGGCTTAGGAAATCTATTTTGGATTTAAGTAATTCTTTGTAATGTCTTTGATAATTTTCCGAGTTAATCTCTCTAATCACAACAGATTTAACGAGTATATAGTCAAATGTTTATCAAATTATTAATTATCATAATTATTATTATTATTGAAGTGGTGAGCTGGCAGAATCGGTAGCACGCTGGGCAAAATGCTTATCGATATTTCATCTGCTGCTATGTTCTGAGTTCAAATTCCACTAGGGTCAACTTTGACCTTCATCCTTTCTGGGTCAATAAATTAAGTACTGGAGTCGATGCAATTGACCTGCCCACTTCCCCAAAATTCCAGGCAGTTATTATTTAGAAGGTGTAGGCATGACAGGGTGATTAATAGGATCACTTTCAAACCATGTAGTCTTCAGTTCAATCCCACTCCATGGTACTCAGAACAAGTGTTTTCTACTCAAGCTCCAGGCTGACCAAAGATTTAGATGAAAAACGAAAGCAGCACATTGTGTGTGTGTGTGTGTATATATATATATATATATATATATATATATACACACACACACACACACATACATACAGGAGGTACTGTAAAGTTCTTGGCTTTAAGAGTATTGCAAAGGGCCTGGTTGGAGTTCAGTCTGGCTTCAGTCCTACTGCGCGGTACCTTGGGCAAGTGCCTTTTACTTTAGCCTTGGGCCGATCAAAGCCTTGTGAGTGGATTTGGTAGGCAGAAACTTGAAAGAAGCCCGTCTTATTTAATATATATATATATATATATGTGTCTTTGTGTTTGTCTCCCCACCCATTACAACCGTAACTTAGCGGTTCGGCAAAAGTGACCGATAGAATAAGTACCAGGCTTAAAAAATAAGTACTAAGGTCGATTCATTCGACCAAAAATTGAAGGTGGTGCCCCAGCATGGGCGCAGTCTAATGACAAATAAGTAAAAAATTAAAAAATATATTACATATATATATATATGTTATACACACACACATGCGTTGTTTTAGTACACCATGTGCTTATATAACGTGTGCATGTACACACGCACACATTATATAAGCTTGACCGTAAGAACCATTCATTCCTCTTTCATTCTATTATCGTAGACATACCAAAGTCCCTGTCCTTCCCTGCGCAAAGAAAGTAGAGGGTGAATTAAAACGAGGTAGATTTAGGGGCTTCTTCTAGCAGACGAAGTTATTGCATAAGATGGTGGTGGTGGGGTCTATCACACAAGTGTCCTTTCACTTTCAAAGATGATAGAGGGTAAGTTTAATTAAGGTAGGTCTAGCAGACAGGGTACCATGAAGTGGGACCGAACCCGATGTTTCTTGTTGTGAAACGAATTCCTTTACCACTCGACTATGCCTGCATCCACACACACATACAAAGGTAGAGATGTAATTATACATACTGGTTTATACACCATTCACTCATACTACCCCATCTCTCTCTCTCTCTCTATATATATATATATAATTATATATATATATATATGTGTGTGTGTGTGTGTAGAGAGAGAGAGAGAAAGAGATCAAGATCAAGGATATATATACAAAATATATAAAGAGGTCAGTGGTCAGTTGAAACTGCATGAGATTCAGCTATATTCTGCTATAATCGAATGACCCTGAGGGCACGGCATTCCGGCTATGCCCATCCCGTTTTATTAATCTTTTTGTAAACAGATGATCGTATTGCCCGTGTGTGTTGCATCATGATTTTTTTAAAGTCAATAAATTGTGACTATAATTCTGAGGGTAATTTGGCTGCTGCCTTTAACCGTCAACATATGAGGACGGCGATCAAACCGAAAAATCGAAGTAATTGCAAAAATTAAGAGAAACATTAATATAATTCTAACCCTGTGTGTATATAAGGTGTTATACACAAAATTAGGCATGCGTTTGGTTGAATACAGAGGACATACTTATGTGTATATGTCTATATATATATATACAAACTCCACACAAACGGATCATATACACATATATACATACATACACACGTGTACACATATACATGATGTATATATATGTATGAATATATATATACGTACATTGATATATATATACATACCCGAATATACGCACACGTACATATACATGGACACATGCATTTATATATATATGCATAATGAACGATCATATACATATGTACATTATGTCTAACATATACACACATTTATATATACACAAGCGTATACATACGCACTTATGTACACAAACATATATATATACACACAAAAACACCTACCAACATACATTTATACACAAACATGTAATCTATTTGAAAGATGATATGGCGATCTTTCGATACACACATCATAAATAAACATTATACATAATGCACTGTATATATATATATACACACACGTGTATGGGTATATAATAGATGTACCGATTCATCATGAGCGAGCCTCCTAAACACATAAACAGTCCTACACAGACTCAGCGATCCAAAAAATCCAACCAGAAACCGAGACAAAAAGCGATCGACTGACCTTGCGGCCGGAGGAGACAGACTGGAGTGAAACCCTCCTGGTAAGGGCAGCGAGACGACCAGGTAATAGACCAATGTAAGGGTAAACCATGTGTGTATGCCGGGTTATGTACTACCGTGAAGACGATCCAACAGCCTCTCTTTCTCTCTGTGATGTTTGTCGATATTTCACAGAAGAAGCCAGACTGTCCTTGAGTCTTATATAATCATGACGGCTTGCGATGTGCTTTTCTCTCTGAGTGTGAGTGATGTTTGAGTTAAGACATGCCGTGTGTGTGTGTGTTCGTAATGTAGAGCTAGGCGTTGAATTGGTCGTTTGTGTCGGTGGTTATTTCGTATTTCGAGGCGACGGGGGAGAAGAAAGAAAAAGTTAAAACGAAAAGTTCTGTGAGGTGAGAATAATAAAAAAAAAACAAACAAATCGAATAAAGATAACACATATTTATTTATTTACTAATTTGCACAAGCGCGCACGCGCACATGTATTCATTTGCATACCTGCACTCACACACGCGCGCACTTGTTGTAGGATCGACTACTCACGACTAGCTAGCGCGGACGCGCGACTGCACGTTGGGAACAACTCTGCTTTAGTAGTACCGCACATGTCGAAAGCTATTAATCGTGTCACTCTTACTGTACATAAATAAACACACACACACACATCTATACATACATATAGCATTCTGTAGCAGATAATAATAATAATAAAGACAGCATGTCTATTTCTCCATTTAATTCGACTGTGATTGCACCTTATCAACAGAACAGAAAACAGGACTCTATTTGATTTGTAAAAGGTTGATAGTTGCAATAGAGACATTAGTCTCTCTCTATCACCTTTCAACATAATTATATATGAAGAAACAGTAGAACAATTAACAACATAATAAAAATAAGTTGTATTTTTGATGATGATCCCGTGTTATTCAGCTTAGCAGCCGCTGATTGATTTTTATTTGGTATCGGAAGGTTAAGAGCTTCCTTGATGTATGCCAGACGAGCAAGTAGCTATCAAATCGATGGCATCGTGGTGAAGAGTGCCTCGTTGAGGAGCAAGATGTCACGCCGAAGGTGTAGTGCTCAAGAGGTTTAGAAAGTGAAACAAACTCTTTGATTACTAGTTTTACTACGCATGCGCACTCGAGGGGCTTCCGGAAAGGCAAGTCCCTTGCGCACATGCAGATAGTACGTCCTCAACGGCGGCTATAATTTTGCGCCCCTACATATTATAAATAAACAACATCGCCATCAGGAAGCCACAACAATCGATAACATGATCAAGAAAGCGTCGATGTCTCAGAAAGCGTCGATGTCTCAGAAAGCGTCGTTGTCTTATTATAAAAGGGCTATCAACAGTTTCAGACAGGAAACCTGTGCCGAAAACAAAAGTAAGTGTGAGGCCTTCGTTCATTTTCTTTCGTTCTCTCTTTCATTCATTCTTTATTCTTTCTCTTTGTGGTGCATCCGTTTTCCCTTAGTGTCTAATTCCAATGTCTACCGAATCGTGATCACGCCGGATAAAACGATCAACTGCATTTCTTCCGACTTAACGTACTGAGTTCAGTTTTCGTCGATGCCGACTTTACCTTTTATCCTTCCGATGTCGATAAACTAAGTACCAGTCCAAGTGCTGGGGTTCATAACCCATGTGCCGATAGCAGAAAGTATTATTATTGTTGTTCGGTAGTTTTATTTTCATATCGTGCTTTCACTTCACTACCGAGCGTAGGTCTGTGTGCCTTGGGTATGTGCTGTGGTTTGCTGTGATGCTCTTATGGTTACTGTAATGAAGGTGTTTTGCGTATTATTATTATTATTATGTGTGTATAATTCGGTGAGCTGGCAGAATCATTAGCACGCCGGACAAAATGGTTCCCAGTATTTCTTCCGTCTTTATGATCTAAGTTCAAATTCCGTCCCAAGTCGACTTTGCCTTTTATCCTTTTGGGCTCGATATAATGAGTACCAGTCATGTACTGGGTCGATAAGCACCTCCCCTCTCCAAAATGCGAAGCCTTGTAGAAAGGATTAATACAATTGTTATTGCGTCCTATCGTCTACTTGTTTACATCACTGCGGCCACGGTGCAATACCATCTTGAAGGGTTTTAGTTGAACAAATTGACCCCAGACATATGTATTGGGATGGGGCAAAACCAGGTGTTTTTACTGCATTTTTGACTTTGAGCAAAAATATAAACGACGGGCTTCTTTCAGTTTCCGTCTACCAAATCCACTCACAAGGCTTTGGTCAGCCCGAGGCTATAGTAGAAGACACACTTGCCCAAGGTGCCATGCAGTGGGACTGAACCCGGAACCATGTGGTTTGTTAAGCAAGCTACTTACCACACAGCCACTCCTGCGCCTATGTGTGTGTGTATAATTATGTAAATAATCTTGTCTTTTTAGGTATTTTCTTGCTCAATGTCCTCCGCCAGTTGAAGACAGAACTCAGTGTGTGCCAGAACCAGACTGTAAGTCACTATGTGGAGACATTCTTGAAGAGTGCTGAGCCAAAGCATCTGTTTTTTATGTGGGAGATGATACGCTCCAATTGGATGGAGTTCTGCACCGACCGTTGTGCAAGCCACGTCCTGCATAAAACCCTCCTGTTGCTGCCGGCCACATTTGATGTTGACCCGGCAGAGCTCCACGTCGACGACGAAGAGGAGATCAAGAGCTATGCAGAAGACGACGCTGTCGGTGATGACGATGGTGGTGGTGGTAAGATAAAATGCAAGAAGAAGGCAGGGTCAAAAAAGGAATCGGTGTCAGCACGTGAATCGTTTCTACAGTTCTGTGAGTTCCTTGATGACAACATCGAGACATTCATTACCGATGTCTATGCCAGTCACATCGTCCGTGTCTCACTTCATGTCTTGGCCAATAAATCGGTGAAAGATACGACCACCACCAAGGGACATAAGTTTCAAAAAGGTAAATTTAAAATTTTTATTCACACATAGTGTATCTAGGACTACATTATATAATGTGTCCTTTTTTTGTTATCTAATATGCCCTTGATGCTTAGCCCTGCGTTGCTCCCAATCTAGCAGAGACCTTTGATAAAAAAATTGGCCCAGCCATGACCATCCTGTCTTTTATTCACCAACCTTCCCTCTGTTGGGTTGACATTTGACAGACTCTGTATCTCCTATTCATTCTCTTCATTTAGCACCCATTTATAGTGGCATCTCCAAGTCTCTCTCTCTGCAGCATCATTAAATGCAATTGAGCCATCGTCCAGGCAGACTCATTTCTCTCCTATGACATCACAATTTTCTCTCACACACTGTTCTTGCAATTCAAAACACTTCAAGACTCTGGTCCTTATGGCGCAGAACATTGGCAAATTTCTTCTTATCTGCTTCCCCTCTGGCTGAAGTTAAGCCATCTTTAGCAAGGTAAGGCTTACCATACATTGAGCAACTGAAGGATACTACCTTTCTGTGTTTAGCCAGGTGTTCATTTTACCTTAGTTCTCTTCTCATTTCTGCATATCTTTGTTTTCTTCGTAATCCTTTACTTCCAGACCAACCCCCAGCTCATAGAATACAAATATTAAATGACAATAATGCTGTTGGTGATTAATCAATATTAACGAACGAGGGACAATGCTCGAATGCTCATAAGCCTTTTCATAAATTTCAGACGCAAAAGATTTCCAACTGAAAATTGCAGATGATGACGAGAATTTCATAAAATGTTTTTTAAAAATATCGAAACATATTTGCGCATTGGAGAACATATACTGTAAGTA
This sequence comes from Octopus bimaculoides, assembly GCF_001194135.2. Taxonomy (NCBI): domain Eukaryota; kingdom Metazoa; phylum Mollusca; class Cephalopoda; order Octopoda; family Octopodidae; genus Octopus; species Octopus bimaculoides. Next base: position 9,824,050 of record NC_069010.1, read on the forward strand.
TATATACCCTGTTTGAGAGTGTATAGTTATTCTTTTACTTGTTTCAGTCATTTGACTGCGGCCATGCTGGAGCACCACCTTTAGTAAAACAAATCAACCCCTGAGCTTATTCTTTGTAAGCCTAGTACTTGTTCTGTTGGTCTCTTTTGCCGAACTGCTAAGTTACGGGGACGTAAACACACCAGCATTGATTGTCAAGCAATGTTTGGGGGACAAACATATACACACACATACATGCATATATATATAATAATATTAGGGACAAAATCCAAAATTACAGGTAAAAACTCAATTAAAATCAATTTATAAAAAATTAAAATTAAATTGAGCTTTACATATATACTCATTTATTGTGCTTTTAATTATTAATTTTTCTATATGTGATAGTGGATTTTCATCGATGAGTTCATGAAACTTGGTTCTTTTCCCTAAAACTATATATATATATGTTAATTCTCTAAATGAAGTATTAACAATAGCTGCACGATAAAGTGTAGTATATTGCCACTTAAGTGTGGCTGACCCCTAGGGGTGGATGTTACTGTTGCTTTTAGCAATGTATATAATGTATACACACATTATATAATTTTCTCGCACCGTCTCCAATGAAGGGATATATAAAATATCCCGGAAACAGCTGTAAGACCTTCTCTTTATAAATGTTCTGAAATCTTTCACAGCCTTGGACTTTTATCTCATTCTGTTAAATTTATATATATATATATATATACACACATACATATACGACGGGCTTCTTTCAGTTTCCGTCTACCAAATCCACTCACAAGGCTATAGTAGGACTGAACCCGGAAGCAACCTACTTACATCCTTATCGTCTGTCTAATGTACCACAGTACCATATTCTGTTTCAATGTACCCACCCCCCCACCTCAATTCGATGTTTTCCTCTGCTAAGCCCCCCCTTTTTTCTAATTTTCTTTTCAAGCATTTTTCACACACGAATTAGCCAATCCAGTCATTCAGGTTTTAGTGCATCTCACGATGGAACTGGATCAGGACGTTGGTAAAAAACTGTGTAGCAGAATCATCAAATTGTGTGGATTTCTAGACATTCCCCCCATCGATCCGGACACGGCACTTATAGATCCCTCCAGGTAAGCTATCGTCCCTTGATACTGTGTTATTTCTTTACTACCCACAAGGGGCTACACACATAGGAGACAAACGGATTAAGTCGATTATATCGACCCCAGTGTGTAACTGGTACTTATTTAATCGACCCCGAAAGGATGAAAGGCAAAGTCGACCTTGGCAGAATTTGAACTCAGAACGTAGCGGCAGACGAAATACCGCCAAGCATTTCGCCCGGCGTGCTAACGTTTCTGCCAGCTCGCCGCCTTGTGGACTGAGATCCCTATTGACAGCTCCTTGACAAGTGTTTCAGACTTTGGCACAAGGCCTGCAATTTTGGGTGAGGTTGGTAATTCGATTACATCACCCCCACCCACCCCCAGTGCTTGGCTGGTACTAATTTTATTGACTTTGAAAGGATAAAAGGCGAAATCAACCATCTTGTCCCTAGCTTATTCCTAGGGCGCAATAGGCTTTCTGCCAGTTGGTTCCTCATGAAGAATTGGTTTTTCGATTCTAATCCCTTTTCTCCAGCACCACATCTGTAACTGCTCAGTGTGGACAACTCGAGGCTTGACCTAACGAGACTCCCTACGATGATGACCATTCTTGGTCTGCCCTTAGGGTTCTTGTGATTCCGTTCCTGTGACATTCTAACCTCACGTCTGTAGACCCAGAGCTGTGACTTCTCAATGCAGCACAGAAGTTGGGGCCCAACCTGCAGAGACTTCCTGAGACTATGGATGTTATCCGCCCACTTAGTTCTTGGTCTACCCCGGGGTCTCCTGTCAGTTGGCTGGGTTTCAGAGTCTGTCCTATGAATCCTTCCTGTGACATTCTAATCACAGCTCCATGGTACCAGAGCTGTGACCTCTCAATGTCAAGAGGTAGCAGCTTGACCTGGAGAAACTCCTTGAGACTTTGGATAATTATCCAACCATGTCGTTCTTGGTCTACCCCCAGGTCTGCTGCTGGTTGGCCCAGCTTGAAGGAAAGGGCTTGTGATTCTATCATGTGGCATTCTAACCACACACACAGACGGCATCTAAGAAATGGTCTTGGTGATGGTAGGGCTGATGATGATGATGATTATAAAACAATTGTGGTGATGATGGTGGTAGTGGTTGTGACGATGATGATGATGATGATGATCTATTTGCAGGTTGCCAGATCTGATGATGAATCCTGTGGCCAGTTATCTTGCTGAGGAGCTGTTACGAAGCTGTACGAACAATGTCTACCTGACGTGGTACGAATGTTCCTTCAAGGAGCGGCTGGTAGCTTACGCCGTCAACGGTGCGTCCAGCTACGTCCTTCATCACGTCATTGACCGCTGTGTCAACAAAGGCATGGTGAGTCACCTGACCGAACAACAGGCAATTCTTTATCATTTCTTTCTCTTTCAGCCATGCTGGAGCACTGCTTCGAAGAGTTATTTTAGTCAAACAAAATCAACACCGATACTTATTTTTGTTCTTTAAAGCCTGGTACTTATTCTGCTGGTCTTGTTTACCAAACTGCTAAGTTACGAGGGCACAAACAAACCAACACCAGTTGTGATGTCTCTCAACACAGGTACAAACATAAACGTGAAGACAACTGCTGGCAACTTATTTTCCCGTCTTCTATGGGTAAATATTCAGTCTTTCTGCTGTTTTCACACCTTTACTGTGTTCGAAATTTCCTGTCTTCTCTGTAAAATACCAAACACATTTAATGCTTTCAAAGTTTCTTTACAAACTGTTGCCGCATTCGAAAAAACTATTATTTAGCTTTGAAGTCGACGGTAAAGAAAGTAAATTTCAAACGCAGTAAACCTATGAAAACAGCAGAAAGATTGTGTATTTACTCTTATGAGACAAGAAATTTGCCAACAGCCAACTTTCATATGGATGTCGTCGTAGTGTTGGTTTGTTTATACCCTCGTTATTTAGCCGTTTGGTATTTGAGGGGGGGTGGAGGTGCAATGGCCCAGTGGTTAGGGCAGCGGACACGTGGTCATAGGATCGCGGTTTCCTCGCTATATTTTTCTATCTTCTATGAGTATTTACCAGATTTTCTCAGCTGAGGAGCAAACATCTTAACCACATAACCATGCTTGCTCCTATTTGAAAATTTTTGTTACTTTATTTATTAACTAATTAACGATAATTTATTAATTAATCATTGCAGCTGAAGGTGATCTATGCTGAGCTGGAACCCTACATTGAAGACATCCTGGCACTTAATCAAATGGGAGTCATCAAAAGTTTGGCAAACATCTGCCAAAAATTTGGTTGCAAACAGAAGAAATTTGTTAATGTGAGTAAAATATCATCACACCCTGTAACGGCCTTTTTCTCCTTGGCCAGCAGCTGTTTTTTTCCCATTTGCTGACCCCTAGAAAGTATAAAAATGGATAATATTTGCCTCAAACTTTGCTTTTGTTACAATATTTATTTATCCCTCTCGATACGTAGCAATGATGCTCCCCCCCCCCACTACTCCTGCTCGTCATCAAAGATGCACATATCATCAGCCACTAAGGGACATTGCTCAAGTGGTTAGGGTGAAGCACCTATGGTATTGAGCGGAATATTTGCTATAACAATATTTCTGCTTCAGTAACTCATCCCATATATATATATATATGTGTGTGTATATGTATATTGAAAAATTAACGTCATTTGGTCACATTGCATGAGATTTATCTTGGTCAGTCTATGAACTTTCCAGCTGACTCTTGTAAATAATCTAAAACAACCAAATTAGCTACAAACCATTTGGCTGGGATAACCACAACATCAAAGTGACACCACAACCTCCAATTTTGTCTGTCTCTCTCTTTCTTATTCACTTTGTTCTGTTTTCTTTTGCAGTCCTTAATGAATGCATTTCACTGCTCTGAGGAAGAAAGGAGAAAAGATTTTGTCCTGCTTTTGTTGGTCATGAAAACCCACGACAGATACTTCAGTTCTGACAACGCTGACACCAACACCGTAAGTATTGCCAATAATCTTAACCCTTTAGTGTTCAGATTAATTTGTCAAAAGTAATCCTTATTTATTCACATTTAAAAAAATTTATCTGATATTATTTTGCAGCTTCAAGATAGGAAAGATGTAATTGCTTATTTTTAGAATGACATTGCAGGGTAGGCGTGAGAGGCTGGTTCTGGCCAGTTTGAGCATAAAATGTGTTGAATATTTGGGCCGGATACAGCTGGTTTAAACACTAAAGAGTTAATGCCTTTATTCCATACCAATGCAACAACACAACCACTGTAGCATCACCACTAAGAGAACTGGTAAAAAGTGGTCGAGTCATGTAAAGTAGTAACGTTGAAGGTGACCGAAGTGAAGAGGAAGTGGGGAAAGGGTGAGAAAGACAGGAGCATATCTGCCCTTGTCCTCATCGTTTCGGGGCTGATTTCATTTCACTCAACTCTAAAGGATGTTGTGTTTTTTTTTTTAACACAAAATGTTCGTAAAGGGATTTTTCCTGGACAAAAGCTGCTCTTTCTGAAATAGTATTGTAAAGTGGACATTATGATGATGATGTGTGCATATTTTCTTTTCAGGTTACGGAGACACCCGACAGCAGCACGAGTGGAAGCCAGCAGTCAAGTCTCCCCAACCCAATTGATATCCACGGATCAATGTTAGTCCAGACGTTACTCAGGTTCTCCAGTCCGCAAATCATCGTCTCCAGTTTCCTCAGTCTCTCCGCTGAGATCCTCCTAGATATAGCTTGTGACTTTCATGGGCAACATATAATGAAACAGTTCTTTGAAAGCGCTTCTGTCTCAGACAAGGACAAAGACGATTTGCTCAATGTGTTTCACGTGAGTTCTTCTCTTTTTTTCTTTGAATTATTAGAAGCAACCCTGGCGAACCCTGCTGTACTCTTCCACCACAACTTTCTCTCTCTCTCTCTCTCTTACTTCCTGTTTCTGTTGTACCTGTAATTCAAAGGGGTCAGCCTTGTCACAGTCTGTGTCACGCTGAATATCCCCCGAGAACTACATTAAGGGTACACGTGTCTGTGGAGTACTCAGCCACTTGCACATTAATTACACGAGCTGGTTGTTCCGTTGATCGGATCGACTGGAACCCTCAACGTCGTAAGCGGTGGAGTGCCAACAACAACGAATAAATGAGCACTTTTGCATGACATTCTTTTTAACACAAATTACTATTTGCATTAAAAGAATAAAACAGAAATAAACTGAGACTTTTCTGCGCTACTGCCAATTCCCATAATAATTTGACCCCAGATAATATAAACTGTAAACATTTCAGTAAGCAAACTCCTATTTAAGGGGGTCAAACAGTTAACTAACCATTTCTTTGTTTTTCTTTTCCTTTTTTAAATCTCATTTTGCGATTAGCCCCTACTGTTGAGGATGGCTTGTTCCAAATTTGGCAGCCGAACATGTCAGTCGATGTGGCCCAACTTCAACATTGATCAGAGGGTCCGGGTTGCCAGGATACTGTCTAAGCAGAGCATCCACCTACGCAAGCACTGGTATGGGGCCTTCGTCTTTCACAACTTCCAGCTCCATTTATTCCTCAACAGCAACAAGCGGTGGCGGATGAGTCAGAGTTCAAAAGCCAAGAAACGGAAAGTCTTTGCTGATATCTTAGGTAAGTGGGGTTGTGTCCATGATGGGGGTTCAGTAAAAACATTGCACATTGCACATGGATGTGCACAGTGTTCCAGTTGAATTAACGATACAACCGTTGAAGGCGGCGAGCTAGCAGAAACGTTAGCATGTCGGGCGAAATGCTTCGTGGTATTTCGTCTGCTGTTACGTTCTGAGTTCAAATTTCGCCGAGGTCGACTTTGCCTTTCATCCTTTCGGGGTCGATAAATTAAGTACCAGTTACGCACTGGAGTCGATGTAATCGACTTAATTCCGTTGTCTGCCCTTGTTTGTCCCCTCTATGTTTAGCCCCTTGTGGGCAATAAAGAGACAAGTTGAATTAACGATACAATATCTAAGTATTTGCTGAACTAGCTTGCCACCACATTTCTTAAAAATCATGGTAGAAGCCTTGGTCTTGGGACCACTCGTCTCTAGAAACTCAGGTTGTGGGTAAGTGGGGGCATGCTGCCCGTAGAAAATCCAGCTCCAAAAATGCCTCATGATAGCAAAAGAGAATGGGCACCAGCCAGCCCAAAGTTTGGGGTGAGCTGCACCTGCCTACCTGGGATTGCTATGGCTTTGAGGTAGATCTGGCCACCCCCCATTAACGGGGACAAAACCTGGATTTAAAACACTAGATGATAATGATGATGTGTGCGTGTGTGTGTTTTTCTCTTTGTCTTTTTTCCTCCACCATCTCTTGACCATCAGTGTTGGTGTGTTTACATCCCCATAACTTAACAGTTCAGCAAAAGAGACAGATAAAATAAGTATCAGGTTCTTCAAGGTGGTGCTCATTCTGTCAGTCTCTTCTGCTGAACCGCTAAGTTATGGGGGTCATAAACACACCAACATCAGTTATCAAGTGGTAGTGGATGTCAACCACACAGTCACACAGATCCACTCACAAGGCTTTGATTGGCCTGGGACTAAAGTAGAAGGCACTTGCCCAAGGTGTCACACAGTGGGATGGTACTGGGACACCCCCTCCCTGCCGCTACCACCCAAGCAGTCAGTATCCCCCCCCAGGATATTGTTCTTTCTTCATAATAAAAATGTGAAATTTTATAAAGAAAATTTTTAATATTTATTGATGTTGAGGGATTTTGTCCTGATACCAGTGGGACTGAACCCAGAAGCAAGTTTGTTTTTTTACCACACAGCCACATCTTCACCTAAACTGAAAATGTGTGTGTGTGTGTGTGTGTGTATGAACACACACTCTGTTTTCTTTGTTGTTTTGCTTTTATTTCAAAATTGTTTGTTTTCTGTCTCCAGACAAGAACAAGGCTGCCACGGTTTCAAATGAAGATAAAGGGGAAGAAGACATTGAACAGTGTGTAAGTAGCCTATCATGTTATGGATGGTGGTCATGTTTGGAAAGCTTGTAATTTAGTGGTATATGCTTTAAGTATGATGAGCAGGTTGCTATTTTGAACTAATACTGCTTGTGTTGTTCATAAAGAATTTTTTTTTTTTAAATATATTGTCATGAATGAATGAATTAATATGCTTCTTTCCATTCTCTTGCAGGACGAAGAATCGTCTGCAGAAAAGAGTCAACCCAAAACCAAAAAACTAAAAACCTCCAGTTCTGAGAAGTGAAATTGTGAAATTAAAACAAAAATTATGATCTTGAATTAAATTTATATTTCTAATTAAAATTGTTTTTCCTTGATTAATAAATTTTAGAGAAAAATATTTCTGAAAATGGAGTTTTGCAAAGGAAATGACACAAGATTGAGATGATTGGTAATTCACTGGGCTTAAGAAGACTTTTTCATATAATACCAAGGTTCCTAGCACATATCTATGGCATGGCTGTATCCCTGCACACAATCTGTCCCTGGCAACAGGCCTCACCCCAACAAATCATCTTTCTAACACCTCGCCCTCCCCTCTAACTTTCACAGTCCCCTTTACATTCTCATGAACCTACTCCATGCAATATGTCCCTGATAAATCTCCCTCCCCCCCACTTAACATGTCTTTCTCGTAACCCCTTCCTCTACCTGTGTACATTCACTGCGTTCCTTTCCTCCATTCCAGATCCCACTCCCTTTACCCAATCCTCTGTGCCACTTATATGGCCCCCTCCCCGTAACCCAAGGATGCGACCTAACCCATCTTCACCAACTTTTCCATCTCCCTGCTGCTCTTTTCTCTCTAAATGGGTTGCCAAGTATCTCTTCTACACCAACACATCTGGTCCCGTCCCTCTCTTCATCCTCTAACCCCTTTCCCTCCATCACTTGGCCCCAGACTGTTTCCCTCGCCACTTCTTCCGCCTCTGTTGAGGTGGGGGAGGTCTTGTCTTGCAAGCTCCTTGTTGATTCGTTGGTGCCAGTGTCATGTAAAACACATCTGCTATACCCTGCGTAGTGGCTGGCTTTAGGGAGCGCATCCAAACATTGAAGCCTTGTCAAAGATTGCAGAGCTGGGTGCTGCTGTTTTCTAGCTTGCAGGCGCCTGTCAAACCATCCAATTTCTACCCTCATGGAAGGCAGATATGAGACTTCTATCTTTGTGGCTGGTGATTTCAGTGGACATGTTAAGCAGCATCCTAGTGATATCCATGAAGTCAGTTCTCAAGACGAGGAGGGAACTGGGCTACAGGAAGTCTCTGATGCCAATGACCTAATGATCTGCAAGACCAACTACAGGAAATCAACCGGTCACTTGATTACATATCATTCTGGTGACCACACAAGCCAGATTAACCATGTTCTCACCAGAAAAGCGGGGTATACGTTTGTTCTTAAATGGAAGGTCTTTCCTGGTGAATAATGTACTCCTCGATATGGGTTGGTGATTAGGGACTTCAGATTTAGGACTAGGACACCAAGAAGCAAACCAGTCTGGAAATGAGGGGCCAGGGTGCTTTGAATAACCAGAAATTTAGAGATGTTCTAATTGAAGCATTTAATGAGAAGGAAGAATTAGACATGTAACATAGAGGATGACTGGAAATTCCTTTGAGATAGCCTGTTATGGGCCAAAGACCAAATTTGTGGCTGGTGCCAAGTTTCAGCCAGACTTAGGGTGACATGGTGATGGAAGAGTGTAGTTGACGGGGCCTTAAGAGCAAAGAAACATGTGGTAGGACTGGAAGAGCGGGGATTGTAGGGAGCTATGTCAGGTAGCTAGAAGTGAAGCTAGTAGGCATGTATATTTAGTTTGGGAAGAAGCAGAAAGAAAGAAGTCTACCAATGTTCTGTGAGGATCAGAGGCATGAAATATTCCAGAGTACGAGACTGTCAAAGAAAATCATAATGTAGGAGAGAAATGCGTTTAGATGGATGATGGTTCACTGGCAGTTTGCGACTCTGAATGGAAGTACCACTATGAAAGGCTGCTATATTTAGTAGAGAATGCATGGGAGAAAGAGAGATTGCTTAATGTGGATCGAACAGGAAGCAGCCATCCGAATGGACAGCAGCTTGATAGATAAAGCAATTAAGGATATGAAGAGAAGGAAAGCCACCAGGAATCACCACTGAGATGCTTAAAATATCTGGCAGACTGTGTTGTGGTCTAGTTATGCGCATGGCTAATGAGGTTGTTCACGTAAAGGTGATGCCTGAGACAAATTGTTGGATGAGAACATGGAAGTTAATGGGAGGGTCGTAGCTCAATTAAATAGGAAGGGAGTTAGTCTAGATGAAATGCAGTTTGTTTTTGTGCCAGGGAGAAGCACGACTGGTGTAATAAAGGCAAGTATAAGGTATAGTATTAGGCAAGGTGAGGAGGAAAAGTGAAATGAATTCTTAAACATGGACAAAAGGAGGTAATAAAAATAAGTTTATCCATCGGTGCCAGAAGAAGAGGTGGGGATGAAGTGAGGAGGGAAGTGTGTTTGGCCCCTTGAAAATCATCTGAAGGCCGCTTCATAGAATTATCTCCTGGTTTAAGCACCCCATACAACCTCTTCTGACTTTTGATATTTAGGGGAAGTTTTAGAAAATTTCTTTTGCGAATGTCTGATCTAAACATGAGAATTCATAACGATTATACAAAGAAAAAGAAAATTCTTTTACCCCCCTCCAACATAAATCCTAGACGTTCTACATTATCGTATATATATATTTTTTAAATCAGTGTTTAAAATACATGCAGTAAATGTGTTTAAGAGGAAAAGAAAAACATCAAGACATGCAAGAATGGCAAAGAAACGAGTAAGGTATCAGGTAGTCGTGAGATGTGCTGAAAAACCGCAAGCTACCTGGCCCTTAAATCACATACACACTCCCCATCACCAGAATCGTATGTAATCTCGTGTGTAGAACAGAAATTCGCAAAGATTTTCTGAAAATTCTAATCCAAAATAAATATTTGAATGGGTGTAAAACAATGTGTAGGAAACGAATATGAAAAGAATGGGCGCAAAGCAACGGGGAGGTTGGAGAGAGGACTTCGGAAAATTCACAAGATCCGAGCTTTTCCCTCGTAATTTTTAGGAAAATGGTTTTTTTTTTTTCAATGAAATTTCATAGAAATACCATTCAAACGGCATACGTTACGATTGTAAAGAAATTTGTGGGGGAAAATCTTTTCCAAAAGGGTGGAGGGAGGCCTTCGGAAAATTCACAAGATCCGAATTTTGCGGGTCAAGATGTAGGGGTTAATGTTTAGGTTAGAAAAGGTTATTTATTTACTGTTACATTGTATATACCCCAAACCACGACGGGTTGGTATGTATAACTAGTAGATGGAAAAGCTTGCAAGTTAAAAAGAAAAGTTAATTTCGGCCTCTATGTGTGTAGACGTAAGTAGTAACCCACAGATAAAGATAGAATGATGTAAGAGAAAAGAAATTGAGCAAATAAAAGTTTATAGAGTGGAGGGATGTTGTGTCTGATAACCATCTTTCTCCTTTTATCCCCTAATGGTCACTGTGTCTACGTGTTCACCAACTCACTTCTCCAATAATAGAATTCGTTGGAGGTCTGTGATATCTATTCTAGCTATTGATGAAATAGAAGGGTCAAGTGGCGAACACATTATTTGGCTTAGGCTAAGGCATCTGGCAAATTTAATTGCTGTCAGAGAAAAACTATTTGTTTTACCGTGAGAAAAGTTCTGTTGATCTGTTAATTGGAATTTGGTTATCTTTTATTTTAAAAAATGCACTTTTGAAGGTGCTAAACTGCATCAGTCCCCCTTTCTTTACAAACTGCATCAGACCCTTTCTTTACAAACTGCATCAGCCCCCTTTCGTTACAAACTGCATCAGTCTCCCTTTGAAAACAATAATAAACCAAGTGGTAACGATGTCTGGACAAAACAAAAACCATGTTAGTGTTTGTGTGAAACAAGTCAAAGCGTATTAAAACAATATCGTTTACTTACCTACTAAAATCACTGGATGTAGAGATCCAAGGATGTATAAGACCTCAGTTGCAAGACAGTTTTGTCCTTCAGCGATCAATTTTTTGGCGCCCAAATTTTAAGC
>NC_069010.1:9838300-9847504 GCF_001194135.2 Octopus bimaculoides
CCACATTGAGATTCAGATAGGACATCACTTACGAGACACCCATTCAGACGGGTAAGAAGAATATTTGCCAGAACCTTGCCAGCAGCTGATAGTAGAGCAATGCCTCTGTAGTTTCCACACATTGTTCTGGCTCCTTTTCCTTTATATAGAGGAAGAATAATTGCATCCTTCCTGTCCTTAGGGATTGCACCATCCCTCCAGACTGCACTAATAAGTTCATGAAGGGACTGTGTGATGTAATTACCACCAAATCGCAAGACCTCAACACAAATTCCATCCTTTCCAGGTGCCCTACCAAGATTCGATTTACTTATTGATGTCATTACTTCATCTATTGAGGGTGAGGAGTCTAAGGAGCCAATGATAGGTCTTTGTTGCTAAGTATCAATCACTGTTTCATCCACAACTGATTCATGTTTCAGGAGTTCAGAGAAGTGTTAGAATTTCCTCTGAGTATATGATGTAAAAATCTTGAACTTTAATTGCAAATTAAAGTGCAATAAAAGTTGAGTTGTATGAAGTATTGTAGGGAAAAACGGGTTCATTTTCATTATCTGAAGTTATTTGGAAAGAAGTGTGGGGGGGGGGGGGGGGTCACTGTGGGTTTTCCACAAATGGTAAAGACCCCCTTCGGTCATGAATGACCCTGGGATTGCACCTAGAAAGTTACCATCCAAGGCACAAGTCCAGGCAGGGTTGGTTACAGAAGACCAGCAGTCGCCCATGCATACCAGCTTGCTCGTCTTTGTGCTATCGATGTTGTCCAAGGGAAAGGCAAAGGGGCCGATACAGCTTGGCACCTGTGATGTCGCAACTCATTTCTACAGCTGAGTGAACTGGAGCAACGTGAAATAAAGTGTCTTGCTCAAGAACACAACACACAACCTGGTCCAGGAAACGAACTCACTACCTCATGATTTTGATCCTGATACTCTAACCATTGAACCATGTGCTTCACATGGAATTTAAAATAAACAAATGTTGTGTCATTATTTTAATATGAAAGGAAGTTTCAGCACAGTTTTATTATTGGATTTTAAAGTTTTGGATTTATTTTTAAGTGTAGAATCACAAAGTTTCATTTTTTTCAGGAAAAACTGCAGAAATCAGTAAATATTAATCCTAAAGCTAGAATATAAAATGAAAATAATTCTTAATTGCATTCAAAACCCCCTGAATTCTTGTGCAACCACCACCATATTTTGGAAAGGCCTAGCCTGAAACACAACAGGACAAAGTGAAATGTCCCGAGATACATCACATATTATATAGAAATACTATTTCTATATGATATATTAAGTGAAAAGACATCGATGTGTGTGTGTGTGTGTATATATATATATATATATGTATGTCATCATCATCGTTTAACGTCCGCTTTCCATGCTAGCATGGGTTGGACGAGCATGGGTTGGACGATGTATGTATGTATATATATATATATATATATATATATATATATATATATATATATATATATATATATATATATATATATATATGTATATTTAGAGCAGTACTCTAAACTACAGCTAAAAGGAGATAACTATGAATATACCGGAGGATATTGAAACTGTCTTTATAAGAACGGAAGTGTTTAGGGAGGTGCTTAGACATACAACAACAACAAAGGAACAGTTTAAAATTTATCTTTATTTCAAAAGTTAACCTCTAACAACAACGGAGCCAAACAAGTAAAGGGATTTCTTTCTGATAGATAGATCTGCTAGAAGTAGTAGCCAAATCGACCACCAGACATACCTTATCACCTTGCATTTGACCAAAAGTCTCTATTTGGTCGAGATTGACCTCAAACTAAACAACAACATTTACACAGAGCTTCACTTTACATCTGCTGATAGAGATTTGAGTGCATCAACACACTCAGCTTCCTTGAGAGCATCTTCAAGTGTTTTCAATGTTCGTTTCTCTAGGTCACAACTTTTAAACCATTTGTGCAACACCACGTAGCCTTGTTTCACATTGTCTTTAGAATTATCGTGAATTTCCAGTTCGGAGGTTTTAACTCCTAAGAAAATCCCTGCAAAAGATACAAAAAAAAAAGAAGAAATAATTATAACATGATATAAAAGATGTGTCCTGTAAGTTGTTCTAACAAAGAAACTCCACCAAGAGAGAAATTTTGAAAATAGTTAAAAAACATGGAAAATGTAGGACATTGTTCTCTGTTTGTAAAAATGCTGATTAAAAACGTAACAAAGACATTGGAAAAGAAGATTAAAATGGAGAAAAAATTTTTTAAAAGTATTGAAAATTACATTTGAGAGAATTTCTGGTAAAGAGATGGCAGGAGAAATGGTTATGTAGGTGACAGCATACGAGAACCTAAAGAATCAATTAACACCATCCAAAGAGTCACATTAGGGGAATCCTCTCTTTTTGCCCTGGGGAGAATATGATATGATTGAGCAGTGAGACCTCTATTAAGCCTCTTTTTATTGAAGCATCTACATATGTGTGGTTGGACATCTTCCAATATGTTGATATAAATAGGATCATTTATTGACTTCTTATACAATAATGCTTTCAATCATTTCAAAAAGAACCTAACTTGAAGTCTTTAACAGGAATAAAGAAAACTTATTCTGGTTGTTAACAAATATTTCCTTCATTACAATAATTTAGCAACAGACTTACTTAAAATGTAAAACAAATAAAAACATTGTCCATTAATTAAATTCAAATTAAGACAAACGTAAATATACAAACAAAGTTTGCTTTTAGAAGCGTTGAGATGTCTTTAGAAAGTTAAATGATTTTTTAAAATTCTCAATCGCAGAATAATGTTAATAATATAGCCTGAACAGGATAAACTACCCCTATTTTGTAGAGAAAAGTGTAGGTGGCTAGCTGTGGACACGAACTCACTCACCTGTTTACTCTTAAACAACGAATTTTAGTTTCCAGCTCCATAAGACAATATTAACTCTATCGCGTCTTCTAATTTAGCCATTATTACCAACCTCGGTGCTAACCTTGGTGGACAATTTTTTGAAATTCCAGTAATATCAATCTCTTTAATATCTTCAGAGTTAACCTTTCAATTGGAAATTAGGAATGGAACTGGTTCTCAGCCATTTTGATAAACAAAATAGCTCAAGTGAAAGTAAACTTTATAAAAAGCAATTAGGTGTTGTCATTTTATACTCACCCACTTGCCACCAGTTACTCCCTAACTTCTTGGCCACTTTCAATAGATCCTTCTCCTTCAACTTTGGACTCTCTGAAATAAATATATTCAAATTTTGAAATTTGTAAAATTTCTTATATCTCTGTTGATAATCTATATTTTATTATCATGCGGTATTCCTTTTATCAATGGTCCCCCCATGGCTTGGATCAACATTTTTATACTTTCTACAGTGGTACCACAACAACATAAACCTAAGCCTTTTCTCTTTAGTAAGACATTCTACATAATCCTTACAATGTAAGTGGATGTCGTGATAGATATACCATCAAAAAGAAAAGACACATGGAACACTTTTGATTCATAAATCTGCCAGATCATGACAGCCTTGGGTCAACACAACAACAATGAAGTCAACGAGACAAACAGACAGACATCATGAAATAGTATTCTTACCGATTCTACTTTTTCTAGTTATGTGTTTCTGACATTCAGGACATGTTTTGATACCGCATTCCTCACATATCACCACGTGTCCACATGACTGGCATTTCAGTGTGGATGCTTTAACTTCACAAAACAGACATCTGTGGAACAAGATACAAATAATCTCATCACTAGCTTTCATCAATAACATTCATCATCATTTAACATCTGTTATCTATGCTGGTATGGGTTGGACGGTTTGACTGGGCTGGCACACTGGAAGGCTGCCCCAGGCTCTAGTTTGATTCACTTATTACAAATATTACAGTAGTGAATATTTACGAGACACGGTAGATACCAGTAAGACTACATCACAAATGTGATGTAGTCTTACTGGTATATCTGAAGAAGTCATTGATCTACAAACATTTTCTCATAACTTGTCCACGTGGTGGTGACTGATTGGCACAGAGAAGAGAGAGAATAAAAATGTTGGAAGACAGATAAATTCTACTGATTTCGAAATAACAATGCCAAAATATGTTCATTCCCTTCATTATTTAGTACTACAGTTTCCTATCGGTCATATATCTTTAAAAGAGGCAACTGAGAGACGTAGGTGGGGGGTGAGGTATATCTGTCAACAAAACCAGTCACGTGAATATAATCAAAATGGATGCTCCTCTTTGTTTCATCCCCTTTCAACTGCATTTTCTATTTTTTGTTCTTCTTACTTGCTCAAGACACTAGTAACAGTATAATGTATTGGTAGAATTAAAACTAAACAAGCATATAAACATGATTATGTACAAAATGGAAAATTCACTGGTTTGTTTTTTTGTCTTTGCCAGGGAATACTTACAATGATGGGAAATTGGATTTTAATTTTTCTTTCAAATCTGGGTTCTCAACGAGGTCCAATGGGTTAGCATTATTGTGATTTCTATGGTAAAAGTTGGCTCCCTGCAGAGCTAGATAAGTAGCTATTACTGCACCGGAGAGCCTGGCATTCTTTCCCAATTCAAGCATAGCACAGCACTACAAACAATGAATGTATAAAAGGGTGATTGCAGTATTACACAAATATATACATTATAAGCAAAAATCATGGCATCAAATCAAATATAGGAAATATAAAGGAACAAATATCCCAATAATAAAACACAAAACACAACAAACCAACAAGAACTTATCTATACATGGGGCTCGATAAAGCCAACTGGCCATAGTAAGAGAAATATCTATGGGAGAGTATTGTACATATAAATATAACAACAACATGACAACAAACCATGTATGTTATATCAGAAGTATATCATAATATATATGTAGGGTTATCAAGAAAGACTGGATTACTTAATGCTAAAAGTAGGGGTTTGATGGGTGTGAATTCAGACGTGACAAACTTTGTCTGTCTGTTTGTCTCTCTCACACATGCAAACAAATATTTACAAACAATTTTATAACTTACCTCGTCTAAAATGCCCAAGGCTTCACCCTCCGAATGAAACATCCCTTTCTTCACAGCAAGGTGCAGACAATTGTTGTCATCATTGTCGACAGCATTTATATCTGCGCCATGAGAAAGTAGCTTGTGGATCATTCTGAGGTGACCCCCGGAGATGGCTTGGAGCAAGGGTGTCATTTTGTTACAGTTCTTGATATCCACTGCCACATCACTCTTTATAGAGATTTTAAAAAAAAGAATAGAGAATGAAAATTTATATCTTTGAAGAAACAATTTTATTTTTCATATCTTTGCATACAATTATACAATAATTTAACCCAAAATCAACATCGTATATCAAAAATATATATATATATACTGACCTGAGTTGCTTTTGTGTTTAATATGATTTCCATCACATCTTCATAGTTCTTCCCTACAGCATAATGGAGAGGTGTGTTGCCAGACTTGTCTTGGCAGTTAATATTGGCACCCTTGGAGACCATGAGGGCCACCCCATCACACTGATGTCTGAATGGATAAAATTGACATAATTACATTAAATACACATTCTTGTTCAATATGTAAAAATCAAACATACAAACATGTCTGTCTGTACGCATTTTTTATTCTTTTAAGTTTGTCATTTGACTACGACCATGCTGCAGCACCACATTAAAGGGTTTTGTAATCGAAGAAATCGACCCCAGGACTTATACTTTGTAAGCGTAATATTTATTCTATTGGTCTCTTTTGCTGACCTGCTAAGTTACAGGAATGTAAACACACCAACATCAGTTGCCAAGAGATGGTGGGAGGGACAAATTCACATAAATATATACATATACAATGGGCTTTTTTCAGTTTCCATCTGCTAAAGGCAAATAGAAGGCTATGTGTGTTTGCAATACAGGAAACACAGCTTGGCACCTGTGACGTTGCAACTCATTTCTACAGCTGAGTAAACTGGAGCAACATGAAATAAAGTGTCTTGCTCAAGAACACAACGCGCAGCCCTGTCCAGGATTCAAACTCACAACCTCATGATCGTAAGCTTGACGCTCTAACCACTGAGCCATGCGCCTTCACAATAATGAAGAGGATTCCTGGAGAAAATGAGGCAAAGATATTGTTGGTTATTATTATCGTTTTATCATCGTGTAACACTGGCACTGCTATGGCATCTTCGGACATTTAAGATGTCTGGAATTGGAAGAAATTTAGAAACAAAACAGATCTGAAGATTTGATTTATGTAATTCTTAACTTACCCAAACACAGCATAATGTAAAGCTGTATCACCCTCTTTGTCACTTACTTCCAAATCAGCCCCAGATTCTAACAAGAAGTTTATAAAATCAGTGTTGCCCAGTTGACAGGCAACCATCAAATATGTCAGACCACATGAATTGGTCTCGTTAATCTGAAGTGAAGAAAAGAGAAGACATGTGAAAAATATTAAAGGGGAGAGAGAGAGAGAGAGAGGGAGAAATAGTAGAGAAGGTGCATGGGTGAGAAAAGAGGGATATGAAAGGGAAAGATGGAGAGGAAAGACGAATGCACATCCAAGTACATATGTCATCGTCGTTTTACTTTTACTTTCCATGCTGGTCTAATTTGTAAGACCATCGGGAACATGAAACTCTGAGTAACAGTTTTTGTGATGTCTTTACAGCTTCATTAATAAAATATATATATCACCATCATCATCATCATCATCATTGTTTAACGTCTGCTTTCCATGCTAGCATGGGTTGGGTGATTTGACTGAGGACTGGTGAAACCAGATGGCAACACCAGGCTCCAATCTGATTTATATGAGTAATAAGAAAATGGAGATATTGTAGTTAATAATAGTTTATTATCATAAAAAATTGTGCCTGTATGGTAAGAAGCTTGCTTCCCAACTGATGGGCTTCTTTCAGTTTCCCTCTCCAAGGTATGGTTAAGTATTTATAAAATCTAATGATAATGAGCATTAGAAGAAAGAAATGAAATATCATGGACAAATACCTGTTTAGTTATGAATATTTAATATTGTGTGTAAAATAACAAACAAATAAGTAACTTTGAGAAGGCAAAAACACAACACGTACTGGGCTGCATGTTGTGTTCTTGAGCAAGACACTTTACTTCATGTTGCTCCAGTTCACTCAACTGTAGAAATGAGTTGCGAAGTCACTGGTGCCAAGCAGAAGCCTTTGCCTTTCTCTTGGATAGCATCGATGGTATGGAGAGGGGAAGCTGGTATGCATGGGTGACTGCTAGTCTTCCATAAACAACCTTGCCTGGACTTGTGCTTCAGAGGGGAATTTTCTGGGTGCAATCCCCTTCATGACCAAAAGGGATCTTTACCCTAGTCAGGAATGTTTAATATTGTGAATAAAATAATAAACAAATAAGCAAGTTTGAGAATAAACACAACAACTTACTTTCTGTGAATTGTTACGAATATATTCTTGAACATATTGAATTTCATCAAGCAAAATTTTGCTTATATTCTTATCAACTTCCATCTTTTAAATGAAATATTCTAGAAAAAGAAAGAAATTAGAACAGATTTTTTAAAATTTATAAAATGAGGTGAACAGCAATACAGAGAATTTGTTGGTTCTAACATATCACATAAAATATTAGAAATATTGGAAAATCCAGTTTCGCTAAATTATTATTTATATCTGAATGTTCTTCTTGACACTAACAAACCTAACAACGGTCATTATGTTGTGTCTCTTGGTCAGCTACATTATTCTACTTATTATAGTCTGGTTGGTTACAATTAAATCCTGAATAATGGAATAATGTACAGTCTGTCCATCAACCAGGTGGAGAAACTGTATATCTTGAACTTGAATTTATGGATCATATCTCAGCGAGGTGGGCGTAGCTACAGAGTTCTGTCACCCCACCGACTTTGGATGATCATAACTTCCAGAAAAATTAATATTTTTTAATGAAATTTTCTACGAATATGTGTTATACCATGTTGATTCCGAATATACAAAACTTTTAGGGGATAAGTGTTTTAGGAGGGGGTGGAATTTCGGAAAATTCACCGGAGTCCATTTCGATTAGTCTTAACTTTCAGGAAAATGGATATTTTTTAATGAAATTCTTTACAAATATACCGAAGACTATGTAGATTCCGAGGACATAGGAATTCGGGGTGGGGGGGAACAATTCGGGATTGTTTTTGAGAACTATTCCCCATTCGGGGGCGTTTCCGAACAAGTCGTCCATATTTGTTTCATTTTCTCCGTTTTGTGCATTTGTGCATCAGTAGATTTCTACTGCCGCAAAAATATCACAATATATATATATATATATATATATATATATATAGTTCAAATCTAAAAATCCACTTTTGAAGTTGCCCCACCCTTCACGACAACAACTAACATTACAATCATAAAACGTTTTTCACTTTGTGAAGGCCACATTACGTCACCTGTATTAATTTCAATACCTGAATGCACACACACACACATATATATATAGATATATATATCAATTTAAATAAGAGCTAAAACGCGATCCATTGTAAATATATTGTGTGTGTATATATATATATATATATATGTGTGTGTGTGTGTGTGTGTTAGAAAAAAAAAACACATGGCGGAGGTAAAGCATACGTACACCGTCAGTTTGCGGCGTAATGGAAACCCTAAACACCGGGTATATCTTTTATTTTTGCCAAAAAAACATATCAGAAAGAAGCACACTCTCACAAATCATATTTATAAATAAATTCCTCTATTTTACATAATATCGAGGGCGGTCTCATTCTTTTATTGTCATATATATAGGATAAGAGCAATTTAGGACAAGAGATATATAGAATAGTTCTGGGTTCAGTCCCACTGCGTGGCACCTTGGGCAAGGTGTCTTCAACTATAGCCTCGGGCCGACCAAAGCCTTGTGAGTGGATTTGGTAGACGGAAACTGAAAGAAGCCCGTCGTATATATCTATATATGTGTATGTGTGTTTGTCCCCCCAACATCGCTTAACAACCGATGCTGGTGTGTTTACGTCCCCGTAGCTTAGCGGTTCGGCAAAAAAGACCGAAAGAATAAGTACTAGGCTTACAAAGACTAAGTCCCGGAGTCGATTTGCTCGACTAAAAGGCGGTGCTCCAGCGTGACCGCAGTCAAATGACTGAAACAAGTAAAAGCGTATA
>NC_069010.1:9848309-9849010 GCF_001194135.2 Octopus bimaculoides
GAGGTCGATCTACAGATGTTGCTGTGTTTGAAAGTAAATTAGTCTGCGAGGAGATTTAGCGAATCGTTCGACTGGAGATTGCGTGTCACAGTGGTCGACCAATAACAGCAAACAGAGAGAATGGATTTCTTTCATTACACTCTCACACTCACTCTTACTCTTTCTATACTTAACTAATCTCTCTCTCTATCTCTCTCTCTCCCTCTCTCTCTCTCTCTCTCTGTTTCTCTCTCTCTGTTTCTCTCTCTCTCTGTTTCTCTCTCTCTGTTTCTCTCTCTCTGTTTCTCTCTCTCTGTTTCTCTCTCTCTGTTTCTCTCTCTCTTTTTCTCCCCTCTCTCTCTCTCTCTCTTTCTTTCTTTCTTTATTTCTTTCTTCTTTCTTTCTTTCTTTCTCTCTCTCTTTCTCTCTCTTTCTTTCTTTCTTTCTTCTTTCTTTCTTTCTCTCTTTCCCCCTCTCTCTTTCTTTCTTTCTCTCTCTCTTTCTCTCTCTTTCTTTCTTTCTCTTTCTCTCTCTTTCTTTCTTTCTTTCTCTCTCTCTTTCCCTCTCCATAACCTCTTTCTCTCTCTCCCTTTCTTTTCCTTTCTCTCTCTCTCTCTATCTACCTATCTATCTATCTATCTATCTCCTGCTCACTACATCCACATATCCACACCACATTCTCTCTCTCTCTCTCTTTCCCTCCCCATAACTTATTTCTGTCT
>NC_069010.1:9849471-9859445 GCF_001194135.2 Octopus bimaculoides
GTGGTTGGCATTAGGAAGGGCATCCAGCTGTAGAAACTCTGCTAAATCAGATTGGAGCCTGGTGTAGCTATCTGGTTCGCCAGTCCTCAGTCAAATCGTCCAACCCATGCTAGCATGGAAAGCGGACGTTAAATGATGATGATGATGATATATATATATATATATATATATATATACATACATATATATATACATACATATATATGATAGAGCGATTTATACAGGTGGGGTGGTGGGCAAAATTAGCAATCAGGGTAAAATTGGTAATTTCTAATTTCATGTTATTTTCTCCCTACCTGTATGAAATCATTACAGGTATTGCATCATATTTAGGAAAGTTTGAAACAGTCAGGTGATGGGTATGTTATCTTTTGTTTTTTTTTCCTTTTTTTTCAAGCAACTTTTCCTCAACTTTGATCCAAATCTGAGATTACTAATAAAATATCTAGATAAATTTTGGTGTTTAACAATCAAAATATTCTTTTCTCTGGTGGTTTCTAAGTCAATTCCCCCCCCACACACACACACTAATGTCTATTTTGATCATTTTAAGTTTTCAAAAATTAAGAGAGATCAAATGAGTCATAACTAATTGCAATAATTTCTGCTCTTTAACTTCATGCTGTCTAAATATAACAAGGAAGAAAGCCTGTAAATTGTAAAGAAACTATTTAAAATCATTTTATGTGGTGGAGTTGTTTTGGCACTCAGTTGAGTTTCACTAATTTTATATCATGTCTAATTTTTCAGTGACCTCAATTTGACCTAGATTTTTTAAAATTTTGTTGCATTTCTGATATCTAAGGTTGGGTGTCAATGTATGAGTTGTTGTTTTTTTTATATGTAATTCTGGAGAAAGGAAGAAGATTTATTTTGTCATGGCCTACTCAGTTTACCCCAGATTAAATTTCTCTTTTATATGCTCAAAGTGAAAGGAAATGAATCTTTTTGAAATAATACTTTTAATGCATTTAGAGAAGGTCATTTGCTTACCTGATATAGTCTTCATAAGGTAGGGAACATTTGTAAAGAAAACATATATATTTTTTTCTCCAAGTCAAAAATGCAGTAAAATTTTATTCAGTCTGTGTATCTCTCTCTATAAATTTATGAAACAAGGAGAGCTTAAATAAATATGTTTTAATCCAAATCATAACAATTGTATCATTGCATTTAGTTTGTTGTTATATAAATATATATATATCATCATCATCATCATCGTTTAATGCTGGCATGGGTTGGATAGGTTGACTGAGGACTGGCAAGCCAGAAGGCTGCACCAGGTTCCAATCTGATCTGGCTAAGTTTCTACAGCTGGATGCCCTTCCTAATGGCAACCGTGCCTGTATGGTAAGAAGTTTGCTTCCCAAGTGATGGGCTACATATGTATGTATGTATGCATGCATGTATGCTTGGTCTGCAGTGTTTGCAGTCGTGTATGCTTGTTGAGAGCAGGGCTCACTAGCCACCAACGGAGCTGCAAATGCAAAATATAAGTTAGTCCTAGAGCGCAGAATGTTTCTGAAGGTCGGCAATGGTCTTCCTCGGTCACGAGTGGACGGCCATCATCATCATGTATGCATGCACGCATGTATGTATGTATGTATGTATATATGTATGCATGTATGTATGTGCTACCGTTTATAGTTCTGATAGGAATGTCTTGTAATAATAAAATATAGATTTTTAGAAGTAAAGAAATGTCACAACAAATTGCAAAAACTTGTAAATATTTATTTCAGAGAGTCCAAAGCTTGAAGAACAGTGCCCCCTACAGGACAGCAAAGAAATCAAAGAGAAAATGGCGCAAGTTGGTAAGTATAAAATAATAGCAGCTGGTTGTTTTTTTTTATTCTTCTATTCTTTTATTTATTTCAGGTATTTGACTGTGGCCATGATGGAGCATCACCTTCAGTCGAACAAATCGACCCCAGGATGTATTCTTTGTAAACCTGGTACTTATTCTATCGGTCTCTTTTGCCAAACCGCTAAGTCATGGGGACGTTAACACACCAACATCTGTTGTCAAGTGATGGTTGGGGAACAAACAAAGACATACAAATATATATATACATATACATATATATATATATATATATATATATATATATATATATATATATATATGTGTGTGTGTGTGTGTGTGTGTGTGTGTGTGTGTGTGTGTGTGTGTGTGTGTATAGCTTATATTTGTATGTGTCTGAATGT
This sequence comes from Octopus bimaculoides, assembly GCF_001194135.2. Lineage (NCBI taxonomy): Eukaryota > Metazoa > Mollusca > Cephalopoda > Octopoda > Octopodidae > Octopus > Octopus bimaculoides. The sequence continues at coordinate 9,851,680 of NC_069010.1, forward strand.
GTGTGTTTGTCCCTCCACCACCATTCTTCGACAACCAATGTTGGTGTGTTTGTATCCCCATAACTTAGCTGTACGCAAAAGTGACTGATAGAATAAGCACCTGGCTTACAGGGAATAAGTCCAAGGGGCGATTTCTTCAACTAAAGGGTGGTGCTCCGGCATGGCCACTGTCAAATGACGGAGACAAGTAAAAGAGTAAAAGAATACCAGAAGAGCATTCTGTACCCCTAAACCACGAAGGTTCTTTGAATACGTACGATGTATTTTAAGGCTAAATAGTAATTCTGTTTGCGTTTACATAACTGAGATATTTTGGTTGGATTATAATAATTACCAGTTTTACACTTCCTTCTATATTTCTGTAACCGTCACAATATGGAAGCATTTCTCATGGCACCAGCACACAATTTACAAATGCCTACATTTTTTATGTTTCCTGTGAATTTTTCACAGGTCCAGCTTGTAGATTATTAACAGAGATAAAGAAATCTTCTTATAGATTGCAAAACCTTTGAATATTTATTTCAGAATGTTCAAAACTGAATGAGGAGCTTCTTGAGAAAGTTTCAAAGAAGATAGGGAACAGATGGCAGCAAATAGGTGAGTATAAAGTAGCAGAACTTAATTAGTTTCTTCAAATTTTACCTTTACCTGAGGTTTTTTTTTTTTACATTGTTTGTCAGCATGGAAAACGAATGTTAAATGATGATGGTGATGATGATGTTACAATAATTTTTCTTATTGTTCTCTCTTTCACAGGAAGGGAATTAGAACTGAAACAAGCTCAGCTGGAAGTATTCAAAAAGGACTTTCCTAACGACCATATAAAACACGCTCATCTGATGCTCCTCAAATGGTTTACAACATGTGATCCTGCGAAGCGCACACTCAAAACTCTCCGGGATGCTCTCGAAGATGCCGAGTGTACCGAAGCAGTCGCATGTCTACCATCAGAAGCAAAGTGAACTTCTGCGTAAACTTTTCTTATTTGACCCTAGGTCAATCTTGACCAAACAGGGTCCTATGGTCTAATGCATTCCAATGAGGGCAACCCTCTTTTTACCCTAACACAACCCAAAACCTTATTGTCTAACATGTCTTTCTTTAAGATGATAATTTTGTAAATTAAAGAGGATTCAATTCCTGTGTTCTTAGAAATTAATTTTTGAAATAAAGATAAACTTTGAAAATGTTCGTTTGTTGTTGTTGCTGTTGTTGTATGTGTAAGCACCTCCTTGTTATATAGGCAGTTTTATTATCCTGTAGGATATCAATAGTTATGTACCTTATATTTTAGAAAAAGAGAATGGACAAGCACCTCATCTCCATCATACTCATCAGAGAGGGAGCAGACGTCTGCAGGGGACTGAGATGTCATTGTGGTAGGCCTCTCAACTCCACAGTCTGTCTTAAATGCTGCTTGTTTCACTCATTACATCAGCTAAATTTAATCATTAAGTAGGGCCCTGGCTTGGGTTAATATCCCCTGAGTTCTGAAGCTGGAAGAATCATCTGGAAGAGACAAGAAACATCTTACCCTCTGTCCCTGTGTAAGTGGTAAGTGCCCCATCTGGGACCCCGCAGTCTGTGACTCCTATAAACACCTGTGTAAGGGACTGAACTTGAAACCATGTGGTTGGGAAGCAAGCTTCTTACCACACAGCCACACCTGCACCTAGTTGTAACCAGTTCCATTGTTGAATGATTACGGAATCATTTGTCCATCCTAGCATGGGGTGGACGGTTTGACTGAGGACTGGCGAACCAGAAAGTTGTACTAGGCTCCAATCTGAAAGTACAAGATTTCTACAGCTGGATACCTTTTCTAACACCAACCACTCCAAGAGTGTTGTGGCTGCTTTTTAAGTGCCACCAGCATGGGTGCCAGTCAGGCAGCACTAGCACCGGCCACGCTTGAATGATGCTTTTTCCATGCCACCGGCATGGGAACCAGTCAAGTGGTACTGGCATCAGCCAGGCAGTACTGGCAAGACAAGAGTAGTTACCGGTTCCATCGTTTAACCCTTTCGCTACCAACCTGGCTGAAACCACCTCAGGCTCTGAGTACAAATGTCTTGTTTTCATAAGTTTTGAATTAAAAAATCTTCCACCAATCCTTAGTCACAATTTATGTTCCTAATACTAACTTAATAATAACTAAGTTATTTTACTAAATTCTTTGTTATATTTAAAAGTAATTGAAAGAAACACAGAGCATCTTAACAGAAATACGGTAATGAAAGGGTTAAGATAGAGGTAGATTATGATTGGAAGGCTTGTGAGGATTACAGGACAATGTAAAAGAGAGGTGACAGAGATTAACTGATATTGTGAAGGAGTAATATAGCTAACCATGTATAACTTTTACAGCAGCACACCTATTTCTACCCTCATCTCTCTCCCTCCCTCTGGCCGAGTAACCTTGTATTTCCCTCATAGCAAGATACCTGTTTCTGTCTCTCTGTTTCACTACAATTTTTCATCATCTGACACAAGATCCCCTCCTCCTCATCTCAAAGGACTTTTATCTTGCAAGGTACTTGGTGACCCTGCCAGTCCTGGTGTCACTTAAAAACACCCAGTCCACACTGTAAAATGGTTGGAGTTTGGAAGGGCATCCAGCTGTAAAAACCTTGCCAAAACTGACCTTTCCTGTGCTTGTGCCACATAAAAAGCACAAAGTCCACCTGTAAAAGTCCTGCCAAAACAGTCGCAGAGGTCTAGTGCAGGCTCTTATCAAACCATCCCACCCATGCCAGCATGGAAAACGGATGTTAAACAATGATGATGATGATGATGACGAATCAAGGGGATACATACGTATATGCATGTGTGTGTGTGTTCCTGTGTCTCCTTGTCTTCACATGGTGTGGATAGTCGTGAAATGATTGACAGAATCAGGTAAGCTGTATCATTCGTTTCCGGTCTTCTGTCGCAGCATCACAGCTGGCTTGGGGGAAATATCACCTTGGTTGCAAACAACTGACAGGAAAGGCATTCATTTCAAGGAAGACCACCAAACCATTTCTGTCCCACCCATGCGAGCATGGAAAAGTAGACATTAAAATGTCGATAACGTCCATCTTTTTCCTTTCCATCAACCTCTTAACATATTATCCCGTATATTTTCGTTCAGGGATGTCTAGTGAATATATATTTGAATGAAAATTTACGATCACTGTACCCTGAGGTATCTGTCATTCATTTCTAGCATTCATTTCATAATAAATCATAATTGATCCAAAATAATCCGTGTACTTATTCTTCCTTATATACAGATTCAAAATAAATAATGAAAAGATATATTTTCTGCATAGAAATTGGTAAAAAAAAGGGTTTACAATTCAAGCCTCTTACTCCACCATGATTAAAGATTGATCAATCAAAATATGTCATGATTATTTCCCTTACTCTACTTGCTGAATCTTATTTGTCATTTTTCCCTTTTTTATCCCCTTTGGTCATTGGACTGTGGCCATACTGGAGCACCACATTAAAGGGCCTACTCAAACAAATTGACGCTACAGCTAATTTTTTTTCGAAGCTTGTTACTTAATCTCATTCTAGATTTTTATTTTTTTTAACACTTATGTGTGTGTGTGTATTTGTGTATATACTCTTTCACTTGTTTCAGTCATTTGACTGTGGCCATGCTGGAGCACTGCCTTTAGTCAAGCAAATCGACCCCAGGACTTATTCTTTGTAAGCCTAGTACTTATTCTATCGGTCTCTTTTTTGCCGAAGTGATGTTGGGGGGACAAACACAGACACACAAACATACATATATTTATACATATATGCAACGGGCTTCTTTCAGTTTCCGTCTACTAAATCCACTCACAAGGCTTTGGTCGGCCCGAGGCTATAGTAGAAGACACTTGCCCAAGGTGCTACGCAGTGGGACTGAACCCGGAACCATGTGGTTAGTAAGCAAGCTACTTATCACACAGCCACTCTTGCGCCTATATGTATATTTATACATGTTATTATTAATATTAACAAGCATGGAGACCTGTACATCCACAATATTTATTTTATACTTATATACAGGAAATTATAATGACCTACTCTTGTTTCCACTACGTTGACCACTTACTGTTGCCAACGCAGCCTTGCATTATTGTTGTTGCAGCTTCATCAGGGTCCGTCCATTTGGTCATCCTCGAAGCGAGCTGACTGAAGTAAATTTTTGTTAGTTAGTGTTCTGTGGGATGTGGCGGCGAAAGGGGATTGTTATTTATAAGCATGGGCTGGTGACTTCAAATTATAAATAACATTATTTAATTATAACATTATAAAATAATATAAACTTGCATTATTTGTTTTCTGGAAGACAGAGATTACATTCCTTATGGCCGTTTCTGCCACAAAGCAACAAAATCTTCCAGGTTATCTCCATCACTTCGTTGATATGCAGGGATGAACAGACAAGGCTTGGATAATGGATGTGCCCCGAGGCTTCATCAGAGGGTTCAAGTGTTAGAGAGCCAACACGTATAAAAGTCAGTTAAAAAGAGGGAAAGTGTGTTTATCCCTTTGAATAAAGTCGAATAAGAATAAGAATAAAGGTGAAATACAACAAAGTACAATAGTGTGATGGGCATAGCAAGGAGGGGTGAGGTGCAGACTTCATAAAATCCATGGTATTCCATCCAGGGGTGGGTAGGTGAATAAGGTCACTTTCAGGAGGAATTTTTGCAGGCAGCAGTTCACATTGTGTTTCCATTATCCAATGGAAACAAAATGTGCGATTGAACCTGGAACCATGTGGCTGGGAAGCAACTTTCTTACCCCACAGCCATGCCTGCGCCTCTACACAGCCACAAGCAAGTGTACACAAGAGGATGGAAAGTGTTGCCGAGGAGGTCACAGATGCGTGACAAAAGATTTCGGGACAATAGACATGGGTTAGAATAAGAACAAGAATAAATGAGAGAAGAACGAATATATTGTCAGTGTGTTTATTAGGCAGACAAAACATAAAAAAAAAAAAATGACCATCCTGAAATTAAAACATTGGTCTCACATCAGGAATCTTGCAACACCAATTCATAAGATTATGTTATAGAAATCTGTGTATTCACAAAGTTTTGGTTGACCTGAGGCTATAGTAGAAGACACTTGTCCAAGGTACCACACAATGGGATTGAGCCTGAGACCGTTTGGTTGGGAAGCAAGTTTCTTATCCGTTCAGCCATGCTTGTGCCTGGCCTGAAGTGGACACCAAAATGATGATGATAATGTATGTGTATGTGCATTTGTAGTGACCAACACCGAGATGTGATCAGTGTCTGTCACCAAATGAATTGTCTGAGACCACTACAAGTGACCAGTCCTAGAAAATGACCATCAACGACAGCTGACCTCTGACCGTGCTGCACACCATGTTACATTGTCTCTCTCCGTCCAATGTCCACTGAAGGCTTGACCACGTTCTTTCTCCTTTACATAGTGGACACTCACTCATAGCTTTTCACTAGCTGCAACTGGGCATAGCGACTGTCCAGTAGGCTGACCACTGCATCCTGGATTTTCTCCACTTGCTCTGGAGGACAATATTCGTCTGAGACTGACCTGTCAATAGATTGAGAAATGACCAATGAATATGGGGCAATCAAGGGGGAATATTGGAAGTCAACAGGGTACCATTCAACCCTTGTACCTAGTGAACTAGGTACCACGCACACCCTGTTCCTAATTATCTGACTATCATCCACAAAACCTGTACCCAAGTAAAGAGTGTTACAATAGTTGCTAACATAGTGATAAGATCACATAATAATAATAATAATAATAATAATAATAATAATAATAATAATAATAATAATAATAGTAATAATAATAATAATGTGAAGAAGAGGAATCCTTTCTACTATAGGCACAAGGCCTAAAATTTGGGAGGAAGGAGGCCAGTCGATTAGACCAACTCCAGTACACAACTGGTACTTAATTTATCGACCCCCAAAAGGATGAAAGGCAAAGTCGACCTCGGCGGAATTTGAACTCAGAACATAGCAACGGGTAAAATACCGCTAAGCATTTCGTCCAGCTTATCTAATGATTCTGCCAGCTCGCTGCCTTAATAATAATAATAATAATAATAATAATAATAATAATCCTTTCTACTGGAAGCACAAGGCCTCAAATTTGGGAGAAGAGATTAAGTCAATTACGTCGCTAATTTTATCAAAGGATGAAAGCCAAACTTGACCTCAGTGGAATTTGAACTCAGAACGTAAAGACATGAAATACCACTAAGCATTTCACCCGGTGTGTTAACGATTCTGCAAGTTTGCTGCCTCAATAATAATACTACTACTACTAATAATAATAATGCTAATGCTAATAATAATAACCACAACCTACCTTGCTATTGTAACCAGCTTTGGTTTTGGTAAGTGTGACACCAAAATGTCCGTGTATTTGATCAACTGTTCAATTTGTGGCAGAGAACTTACATGGTGGGGCAGTTCAGTGTCATCACACGTGCAGCCAGCATCATGCAGGATAAGGAAGTCGACTGGGGTCGAGGAATTTTTATGCAGACTGTCCACAAGACGGGTCAGCAGATCACTCCTGAAAGAAGAGAGAGAGAGACACACAGACAAATGGAACATCGTAATCACCATCATCATCATCATCATCTAACATCCATGGTAGATCAGTTTTTTGTTCTTTCTTTTTCTCACTGTTTATTACTCCTCAACTCATTCGCTTCCCCACCATCGGCTCTGACTGAGGATGCCAGCCACCACCTCTTTGCACCAAGGGTGTTCTACTTCTTATTTCGCTGCAGAGTTTGCTTGACAGTTTGACAGGACCCAGAAAGCTGCACAACTGCATCAAACTCCAATGTCTGCTTTGGCATAGTCACAAGAGCTGGATGCCCTTCCTAATATGCCAACCATTCTCTAGACTGAACTGGGTGCTTTTTTTTTTATGGCACCAGAAACTAGTGAGGCCACCTAATAACTTGCAAGGCAGGTAAATAGACCATCACCTAAGAGCAGAGAGTATTTGAGAGAGAGGAAAGGTGGCTTTGTGTCAGGTGGTTAAAGTATGACAGGACAAGAACAAGAGTCGTGTAATAAAGACGAGAAGATACAAGGCTGCTGTCCATATTATAAGACTGTCCTGTTCTTGTTAACACTTTCACCCCCAGCAAAAAATTCCAAATTTTATTTAATTTGCTTTGCGGGAAGGACTGTTCCAACCAAGTCGCGTATTGTCCATATATATATATATGACCCAGCTCTTACAACATTATAACTGGGTGTTGAGGCAGTTACTCAACAACTCAAATGTGGACGTAATATACCTTGATTTTGCAAAAGCTTTTGATAAAGTGGATCATGGTATGATATGCCAGAAACTGCGTGATCTTGGCATAGCTGGAAAACATAGACAGACAGAGAATGGAAAAAGATAGAGTTAATATCTCACCTTGGGAGGGACTTATCAATCTGGGTCCCGGGATCATTATCAAGCTTACGAAAAACCTCTTCCAGTTCTTTCAGTTGTTTCATTCTCGACTGAATGCACTCTGTGATGGCCTGCAGGTAATCGCCACATGGAAAATAACAGTTATACTTCAATAGGGGAAGGTATCAGAGCCACAATCGTATATATACATATGTTTGTATGTATGTACATACATACACACATACATCATCATCATACATATCTATATATACATATATGCATATACATATATATATGTATATATATGTATATATATATATATATATATATATATATATATATAT
>NC_069010.1:9859634-9861473 GCF_001194135.2 Octopus bimaculoides
AACCGTGGTTAATTACAGACACGTTTTGAACTTAAAAGTAAAACATAATTACCTATTGTTTTCTAACCTTACGTTATTACATATATATATGTATAGACTCACCTGATCTGAATCGGATGCCGGTTCTGTGAAATGGTACAATTCCTTCAACATCTGGTATTGCTTATCGGTAAACATCTCCAAGAACGGATTTTTTGTCGAATAAAAATCCAAATCAATATCTAGGATTAAACCTTCTCCGAGATTTGCTATGGAAGAAAACACAGATTTTAATCTCAAACTCAAAGCTTCATCATGCACTTGTTCTGGGAGACGAGCAGGAGAAGACAATGGAGCAGAGCTCTTTGTCATATCCTCAACTAGTTTGACAGATGACAAACATGGTTTTTTCAATGGTGAAGGTCCGGGTTCAATTTTGGCTGGCACCATGCCCATGTTTGCAATCGTTTGATGGTGATTATTGTTGTCATTGTGGTGGTGGTGGTGGTGGTGGCAATCCTGTTCTTCTGATGTCAGAGTGGAGTTTGAGCTTGTGGAGGAATTATCATTAGATTTCAGTGTGAGTTCTGTTTTGGAGTCTTTGAGAAGGTTCGGTGCTGAAATTTGGCAGTCTGGAATAAAGTGTGAATATGATGTAATTATTGATCTGTGGGCATCGTCATTATCATCATCATTGTTTCAATGTCTACTTTTACATAGAAGCACGGATCAGAGGGAATTGGGTGAGGCAGACTTTCCATGGATAGGGGCCTTTCCTATCACCAACCCTCACCTGTTTGCATGTCAGGAAACATTTCTCCCATGGCCAGACACATTTTCACAGTGTTAGTCTTCTATTAATAATTCCACTGACATCTCAGATGTTTTAGAGGAATATTAAATCTACCCCAGTATATCACTGCTATTTTATTTTATCAATCCACATGAAGGTGTGTGGCTTAGCAGTTAGGGTGTTCAGCTCATGATTGCAAGGTTGAGAGTTCAATTCCTGGCAATGTGTTGTGTCCTTGAGCAAGACACTTTATTCCACATTGCTCCAGGGCACACAGCTGGTAAAAATGAATTGTACCTGAAATTCAAAAGGGCCAGCCTTGTAACATTCTATGCCAAGTTGAATCTCCTTGAGAACTACGTTAAGACTATGCGTGTCTGAGGAGTACTCAACCACTTTCACATTAATTTCATGAGCTGGCTGTTCTGTTGACCATATCAATTGGAACCCTCAACATCATAACCGATGGAGTGCAAGTTATTCTATTAACCCCACAAAAATGGAAGATGAAGTTAGTCTCGGTTGGTTTTAATGGCAGGGGTTAAGATGTGCCATACCTTCAGGGAAGGGCTGTTCAACTGCTGCCACATGTGGTGAGTCTGTTGCTGCTGCTCCGGTCACTGTGGCTTCTATGGAACAATGAAGAGTGGTTGTGTCGGAGGCTGGTGGTGCCGGGGATGAGGACCAGCTTGAAGGTTCTAGTGTGATGGTGATTAAGGTGACCCTCTTTTTGTTAATAAGGTCCTCTTCTGGGACATAGAGGGCTTCACTGATGAAATAGTTGATCTTGCAACTTAACCTGTAACAAAAACCATACAAAAACTTTTATCATATTAATATATGTATGAGCCAATGAGAGAGACCTCTATATGGTAGCTTGACCTGCTAGAAATAGCACCCAAATCTCCCTCAAATCACACTCTACTCCCTTATCTATGTATATATGTATGAGCCAATGAGGGATACCTCTACATGGTAGCTAGACCTGCTAGAAACAGCAGCCAAATCTCCCTCAAATCACACCCTACTCTCTTATCTATGTATATATGTATGTATGAACCAATGAG
>NC_069010.1:9861483-9862112 GCF_001194135.2 Octopus bimaculoides
CAATGAGGGATACCTCTACATGGTAGCTAGACCTGCTAGAAACAGCAGCCAAATCTCCCTCAAATCACACCCTACTCTCTTATCTATGTATATATGTATGTATGAACCAATGAGGGATACCTATCTATCTATTAGTCAGTCTGTCTGTCTATCTATCTATCTATCTATCTGTCTGTCTGTCTATCTATATATCTGTCTACTATAGTTTAACCCTTTCGTATTCAGATTATCTTGTCAAATGTTATGCTTTTTCATTGACATTGTTTATAATTAATCATGCTTTATTTTGTGGCTATAAAGTTTCGATGAGATTGTATATTTCTAGAATGGCATTGAAGGGTAGGTGTGATCGGTTGGATCTGACTAGGTAGAGCATAAAACGAAATTTGTGGTGGAGGAGGAGGAGGAGGAGGAGAAAGAGGAGGTGATGGTGGCAGAGGCAGTTGACGGTGAAGCTGTGGTGGTGGTGGTGGTGGTGGTGGCGTTTCTCTTTTTTTGAGGTCGAAGGCTTTGCGACGATATCGCTGTTCTTGTTGTTGCTGGTGGCAACGGTGTCGGCGTTCACACGCGTACACCTGCACCTGTTCGCGTGTGACACTGAAGCCGTGGTGAAGGGAGTAAGGAAATGA
>NC_069010.1:9867305-9868481 GCF_001194135.2 Octopus bimaculoides
TGCAGAAAAGGAGTTGTTAGAATTTCCATATGGTGCACTCAGTTCAGGCTATGAGTATATAAGAGCAGATAGTGGTGTCATCATGTTAGAAAAGGCTGACTTACCTCATTATGGTCATCAACGACAAAGATGGGTAATTTAGACTGGTCTTTCACATTCATGATGACAAATGACTACAACAACAGCAACAACAACCCCCTACAGGCCAACAGCGAAGGAATTTCAATGGAGTAATAGCTTGATCTGAGAAAAGAAACAGCAGTCAAATCTTTTAAATTGCTCTCTGTTGTCTTGGAAAAGAGAAGGATATTTTAAGGTGTTTTCAAAACACTTTAAGAAACTTTTACATTTACTTTCTTATGTAAATCTGTGGTAAGAAGTTTGCTTGCCAACCACATGATTCAAGGTTCAGTCCCATTGCACAGTACCTGAGGCAAACTATAGCCTTGGGCCAACCAAAGCCATGAGAGTGGATTTGGTAGATGGAAACTAAAAGAAGCCCCACATTTTCTATATGCTTCCTTCTCAACTGTTCGTGTTTCTTCTCTAATTCAATTTTTAGTCCGTTATGGTTTGTGGTTTGTGCCTGATGAATTTGTTTGAGGTGTTTCTCAACATATGAAACTATTAGCAGCTCATAAAAACAGCTATTGTGTCTATTAAATAACACACACACACACAGACACACACGAGGGGGTTTTAAAAAGTTCTCAGCACTGGAGAAAAGAAAATACAGAAGGATCAGTTAATAATGATTTTATTCAACATATTCCCCTCCTCTCAGATTCACACACTTATTCCAGCAGCCCTTCGGTTTTTCTAAGCCCTGTAAAAGAACTTGGAAGGAAGGTTGGGCCTCCAACCTAACCATTCACAATGCCCTTAAATCCAGAAACCTTTTAGCACCCCCTTATATATATATTGTGCGGGTGGCACATAAAAGACACCATTTCGAGCGTGGCCGTTTTCGTGCGGGTGACACGTAAAAGCACCCACTACACTCTCTGAGTGGTTGGCGTTAGGAAGGGCATCCAGCTGTAGAAACTCGGCCAAATTAGATTGGAGCCTGGTGTTGCCATCTGGTTTCACCAGTCCTCAGTCAAATCGTCCAACCCATGCTAGCATGGAAAGCGGACGTTAAACGATGATGATGATGATGATGATGATGATATATAT
>NC_069010.1:9868807-9872026 GCF_001194135.2 Octopus bimaculoides
ATATATATATATATATATATATATATACGACGGGCTTCTTTCAGTTTCCGTCTACCAAATCCACTCACAAGACTTTGGTCGGCCCGAGGCTATAGTAGAAGACACCTTGCCCAAGGTGCCACGCAGTGGGACTGAACCCGGAACCATGTGGTTGGGAAGCAAGCTTCTTTATTTCATTAATTAGCCATATATATGTGTATGTTTTTCCCTCTTTGTCTCTAGATAGATAAATACACACATTTATACGTTATCAAACACTTTATTTGGCAAAAAGCACTTCTGGTGAGAGAGAGAGAGACAAAACAGAGATAGAGAGAATGATACTGTAAAACAGAGAGGGTGTATGATATAAAAAGACAGAAAGATAGTGATAAGAAGAGAGAGAGTAGAGAGAGAGATAATAAGAGTGAGTGAGTGGTACAGACAAAGTGATAGAAAGAGAGAGGGATAAAGATAGAGAGATAATAAGAGTGAGTGGTAAAGATAGACAGAAACGAAAGAGAGAGAGAAATAATAAGAGCGAGGGAGTAGTAAAGATAGAGAGAAACAGAAGAGAGATAGAGAGAGAGAATAGAGAGAAAGACAATAAGAGGGAGTAAGTGATAAAGATAGAGAGAAACATAGGAAAGAGAGAGAGAGATAGAGAGTGAGTGAGTGAAAGCGAGAATGAGGCGAAGCGAGGTTTGTCTTTTTTTCCTTTTTCAACTGAGCTCCGTGCTGTACAAATTGGCAACCCCAAATATCAACCATGTCTATCTATGCCACGTACGTTACGTTGGGCAATTTGCGAACCCGTTTCTCTGCCGTTTGCAGCCCTTTAACTGACCCCTTTCTGTCATAGTAAGGTAGATCAAGGACCAATGTTGCCTATTTTGTATATTTTAGCCCGTCTTAAGGGTCGCCCAAGTTGCTTTTATTGGCTTGAAAACGTTCACCTAGTGAGTGTTTAGTGAAAGCCATTGTGGCGCTGGGCATACGAAGCGCACGGCGGAACGACTCGACGACAGAGCAGTGTGAGAATTTTCGCGTCGTTTCGCCGGCGCCAATAGCCATGGCAACAATTTTGATCGGTCGGCAGTTAAGGCTTGTATTTTATCCGAACCTAAACAGAAAGCAACTGGTTCGCCACGGTTCGTAAAAAATCAACAAACAAACAAACTTACTTGCTAACTGATCGACTGGTAGAGAGAGACAGAAAGAGGTCATAGAGAAAGTGCGAGGGGGGAAGGGAAAAAGAGCAGGAACGAAGAAACAACACTAATAATACAGAATCAACTTGCAAACAAAACATCCTGAACGACGACAGCAACGATCACGATCAAGACACCAACCAGGGAGAGACTGAGAGACACATTTGATTCTTCTGATCGTCTTTACAATGCCATGCAAATCGACTATATCGACGGACTCCTTCTTTTCGTCTTCAACGAAACCCATGAACAGGTTCCTATTTTTGGTAACAACCCCAAGCAGGCAGGCAGACAGGCAGGCTGGCTAAGTTAATTGTGTGTGTTTATATATATATACATACGCATACATATATATAAATACACACACTCGCGCACACATATACATACACACATAAATATATAATTTTTATTTATTTTTTATTTCCTTTATTTTTTATAAAGGATAGTATTTTAGGGGCTTTCATCGACATACATGAACAAATATATACCCGATATATATTTTTATTTATATGTATATTTTGCCTGTCCCCCCACCCTCTGTCTTTGAGTCTTTGTCCTTCTCCCCTCCTCCTTCTCTTCGTTCTTCTTCTCCCCTCCAGTTCCAGCATGGCTGATATACAACACACATATTATTACTATATACACTCTCTCGCTGGCTTCATGGATTAAAGACGGCGATATTTTTGTGGTCGTTTCTTTACCTTGCATACAGGTCAGTGTTGCTTCTTCTTGTTACTACTGATGTTCCTGTTGTTTACCATCGGTGGAAAAAATAAATCGCTTGACAAACGGTGGTGGGGACGGGCCTATATGTATATATATATATATATATGTGTATATATGTATATGTGTATACGTTCACATATAGATCTGTATATATATATATATATATATATGGCGATCTTTACATCTATTTATGCACATAAACAAATGTGTGTAGATATATGTGTATGTAGATATATCTGTGGTGTGTATTTATATACACACCTTGATCTCATGTTTTTGTTTATATCCATCTATATATTTATACATTTATAAATCTATCTATCTCTCTATCCATCCATCCATCCATCTACCTACCTATCTATCCATCTATCGATCGATCTATCCATCTATCCATCTCTCTATCTATCTATGTGCACACATATTTACGTATATAGATATGTGTGTATATCTATGTGTATAATGTCCTGTCAACCAACACATTCTGTTTTTAAAATTAATTATTTTGATTTGTCTCGATGCACACACACACATATACATACATATATAAATATAGATGTGTGTGTATTTTGCTGTTTATGTGTCTGTTGATTTATATAATATATAATTCACAATCATACTATATATGTGTGTATGTATATAGTTGTGTGTGCGTGGCATAATGTTTGATTATTAATCCTATATATATTTGTGAATGTATACAAACTAAACTTATATATGCATATAAATACGCATATATTTAGACTTTGTGTATATATATATATATATATATATACACATACATATATAATACACGTAAATATGTATATATATATGTGTGCATATGCATCATATATATGTGTTTGTGTACATATAAATATATATTATTTATACACACACACACACATACATATATACACACAGATGCGCATCAATTAACCAAGAATAAAAACAATCAGTTGATACTTCGTTCTCTATGGACGATCGATCTACAGTTTTCAAAATTGGATTGACACACATACACACATATGTGTGTGTGTATATAGCCATATACACACACACACACCCTCACTGACTCATAACCGTTTATTTACTCACAGACCTATTTTCGATGTCAGCGCTAGTTCATACATACATACATACATATATATATATATATTATTATATGTATTTATTTTCTCTTGGTTAATAATTAAATCGGACAAAATAAATTGGTTAATAGATACCAGGGTAGCAACGATCACAAAATGTCTGTGGTGTAACTCCTGTTTATGAGGTAGAAACTCCCTGTTAGTTTGGGTAATTGAGTAAATATATATATATATAT
>NC_069010.1:9872271-9874230 GCF_001194135.2 Octopus bimaculoides
ATACGTAAGATCACCTATATATATATATATATATATATATATATACACACACACACACACTATTTTTACAAGCATATAAACAGGTAGCTCCGTATATTTTTATGTGAATATCGACGTATTAAGTGAATGTTTTAAAATATATATATACACACACACAATCGCGCGCGCATAATATACTCTCCTTTTAAATATAGATATATAAACATACCCATCATAAATGTGTGATACACACACACACACATATATATGTATGCGTATGAATATATTTATACGCACACATCGTACACAAATGCTTGTCTGCACACACACATATGTATGTGGCGGTGGAGTGTTGCGCGCGCTTTCACAAACGTCTGACATTTCGATATAAATTTGCGCGCATTTGTATCCATCTCTATAACCTTACTTATTAAGGGCTACAAAAGTAATTTTTTCCCCTCCAAGACCCTCCTATCCCCACACATTCCTGATACCATTAATTTTCAGTGGGATCAGCTGTGTCTTCATTACTCCCCCAGGGTGGGAAGGTCTGGATTGTGACAAGGGACCAGTTGCTGTTTAACCCTTGGTTCGTCCCGATTTGGCGATTCTTTGATCGAAAGTGTTCCGTCCCTGACTGTCTCCATTTTAATACTATCTATAAGTCCCTTGGCTAGTCCTGACTTTTACGTTGCTGTTTAACCCGGCTCAGATCTGATCTGGGAGTCTAATGGTCAAAGCTCTTGCAGATCTGACTCCCATTTTTTATTCACTGTAGCACTACAATACCTAACGTCTGTGCTTCCTCCTTCGAAGACGATAGTCGTGTGATTTGAGAGATATTTGGTTGCTATTTCTAACAGTCGAGCGACCAGTAAGCTGTCCACACCCCTCTTTGGATCGTAAAATACCAACTGAATATTGGGGGTTGGTGCTGCGAAATATGTTGATCTTCACTTGTCGAAAATTCCCGCCATTGGTGACCTTGGCTTTCAACACTTCCTCATTCGATAGCGTACATGTCGTGTACCCTGAATGGAGGAGAGGGTAGATGCAGTGAGTGCAGCTGGGGTACTTGCTTTGTGTACCGGATGTACCGGCCGTGGGCATGTAGGAGGCAGATACTGTATGCGTGTTGGGGGCCCGACACCGTGTGTAGAGGCGGCGGGGAGATCCCGTTCCTGTTAGAGGTACTTGTTTTGTGTGTTAGGGGTAAATGCATTATATACAGGGTGATACCTGATGTGTGTGCTGGAGATACCTTCCTTGGGTATTGATGGTGCCTGCCATGTATATGATGGGGTAGATTCGCTGTGTGTTGGGAGTGCTTGCTGTGTGTACAAGGGTAGCTGTCCTCGTCTGCTAAGGGGACATTGCTGCATCAACCCTTACCATTGCAAGTATTTATGACCGGGTGCCATGTACCTGAGTTCCTTTAAAAGTTCTCAGAGGGAGACAAAGGCGTCCATCCTTCCTAGCCCTTCCAGACTTACCTTTTGGAACATTAAGGTATGTGACAAATGGAGGGGCAGAAGGTGAGGGGCCTAGCTGTACTGGCACACTGGGTTGGTTTTCATTTGCAGCTGAGTGGACTGGGGCAGTGTGAAATAAAAGTGTTTTCTTCAAGGACACAACAAACTGCCCAGTCCAGGAATCAATCTCTTGGCATTATGAGCATGAGAACCACACCCTAATCACTCAACCATGCACTGTCACTCTCTCTATGTACAGCATGTGTATACACACACACATGCACACTATTTTTCATATTTCAGAATATTTTTGTTTAAATTTCTAATATTAGGTACAGGTGTAGCCGTGTGGTAAGAAGTTTGCTTCCCAGCCACACAGTTCCAGGTTCAGTCTCACTGCAAGGCACCTTGGACAGGTGTCTTCTACTATAGATTCTGGCTAATCAAAGCTTTGTGAGAGGGAATTGGTTGATGAGAACTGAAAGAAACCCATATATATATATATATA
>NC_069010.1:9874337-9881737 GCF_001194135.2 Octopus bimaculoides
AAGGGACAGGAAAAAAACAAGGATGGATCATTCGGAGCTTCCTATCCTCAGTCGAGTTCCAGATCATCTTAGCAGTTTCAGCCGGTTACACTTGAGACTCGTGACTGCTCCAATCTGGCTGGCCCCAAGAAAATATAAGCTAAGAGCACTAGACTCCTTGGAAGAAAGCAAGCAAATGTATACGGAAAAATGGAGAAATGGTATACAGTTACAAATACAAATAACAGGTGTCTTTCAACTCAGGACGAATTATATATATATGTATATATATATATATATATATATATACACACACCCACACGTATGTATGTGTGTGTTTATATATTATATATATACATACACATGTATATCAATGTGGGCGTGTCACTGTTTGCCCTCCACTGATGACGAGGGTTTTATTAGCAAGGGAAGGATGAAGAGGGTTTTGATGGTGTGGGATGGACGAAAGGGGTTGTCATTAAGGGATGGACGAGATTTTTTTTAATGAGGGCCAGAAGATGCTGTTTTGTTTATGACTGGATAAGGGGTTTTATTGGTGAGGGCTGGAAAAAGTCACTTGCCCAAGGTTCTGATCCTGGAATGAAGGGCCTTGTCTTGTGAGTTATCTGGTGACCTCACGTGTGTTGGTGCCACGTGAAATGCTCCCAGTCCCTTCTGGAGTGGTTGCTGTTCGGAAGAGCATCCAGCTGTGGAAACCCTGCCCAAACAGACATCAGAGCTTAGCACAGTCCTGTGGCTTGTCAGCTCAACCCATCCAACCCATGCCAACATGGAAGACAGACATTAAACGATGATGATAATGAATATCAACAACAACAACAACGACAACATTCTCTCTTATTGCAATAAATCTATCGTTTGAAGCGTTGTTTAACCCTAGGTCAGGCCTGATCCAGCAGACTTCTGATCGAAAACATCCCATCCCTGAACATTCTACTTTTCATTCTTTTTTTTTTGTTTTTCAGGTATAAGTGCATCTAGGACTATATTATGTGATGTGATCCCACTCTTTGTTGTTTAGCCCCCCCCCCATGGCTATCCTATCTCATTTCCTTTTTTGTTTTTCAGGTAAAATGTATCTAGGGCTACATAATGTAATGTGATCCGCCTCTTTGTTTAGCCCCAAGTTCGTCCTTATGCAGATCAAGTGTATTCTAGCCATGACCATCTCGTTTTATTTTGTTTTTCAGACACAATGTATCTATTGCTTGGCAGCATTCTTTGTTCCGATTCTCAGTCCTTTGTTGGTTCTTTGGAGGATTCCACCTCAACGGGTCCCCTACCATTGCTTTCAATATAGTTTATATGTATGAATGATTGTAAGTAGGGAGAGAGTGATCAGCTAAACTGGGTGACCCCACAACCCCCTCCATTCAGCCTGATTAAAAATGCTTTTAACTCTAATTAAATTACTAATTTCAAACTCATTAAATGTTGAAACGATTCCTTTGCTACAACAAATGACTTTTAAAATGATTAAAACAAAACCAGATCTTTCTAAAGTTTTGTATGGTTCGGGTTTCATTTTCTTTTTTTATTTACTTTGACTCACAACATATAAAACCACCTTTCCACCCTGGCCCACCACCAAATTTCGTTACTTACCTCTGTCTTAGGATATAAGTCCATGATGAAGAAATGGCAAATACCTGCAATATGGCAGAAACTATAAGGAAACAGTTTAACGAGGCCCCAGGAGCAGATCAAGGACTGCATCATCTCATTTGTCTTTCTTGTAGTTGTTTAGCCTTAGATGTTCCAAACGTGACCATCCTGTCTTTTATTTGGACGTAGTGCATCTCGGACTATATTATCTAATATGTTCTTCCATGTTGTTTAGCTCCAGAGCAGACCTTCAGTCAAGGGTGTTCCAGTTGTGACCATCTGACATAGTGTATCTAGGACTACAATATCTAATGTGTCTTTCTTTGTTCTTGTTTAGCCCTGGGTCAGTCCTGATTTGCAAGATTGTGATCAAAAGTTGTTCCAGCTGTGACCATCCTGTCTTTTATTCAGACATAGTGTAATGTATCTTCTTTGTTCTTGTTTAGGCCCAGGTCAGACCTGATTCAACCAACTTGTGATTATGTTCCAGCTGTGATGATCTTATCTTTTATTCAAGCATAGTATATCTAAGCCTACATCATCTAATGTTTCCTTCGTTGTTATTGTTGTTTTTTTTAACTCCAGGCCAATATTGATCCAATAAAATCTACCATCAATAGGCATTCCAGCCATGACCATCCCATCTCTTAACATGCATTAAATCCTTGTGAATTTTGTCCGTTTTGTACCAAGGTGGACTTAGCCATTTGTCTCAGATCAATAAACTAAGTACCAGAAGAAGTATGTAGGGGGATTGCTGTAATTGACTAAAAACTCGCCCAGAAGTTTGTGCTCCAGTCTGACCACAGTCTAAAGACTGATATGAATAAAGCAGATCTCAGTTTGTAACCAATATAACAATAACCAATGTGTATTATGTATCAATAAAAGTGATTTATTCTGTATTGATTGATTTGACTTGTGACATTGTTGAGCATGAGTGTGTTTGTGTTGGCTTGCTGTTTGCCTGGGGTGGTAGGAACTATGCATGGAACACTCCGTGGAGCAACATGGAAAAAGAAATCTGGAAATTTTCGGTAGTTCCCACAGATCTGGAAATTTTAAAATCAAGTGAAAATTTTCAAATTTGGTATTTTGATGTAATTTTTCACACTGAATCCCAATCTAAGATTCATTTATTCCCAGGTAAATTTAGGAACCATCATCATCATCATCATCATCATTATCGTTTAACGTCCGCTTTCCATGCTAGCATGGGTTGGACGATTTGACTGAGGACTGGTGAAACCGGATGGCTACACCAGGCTCCAATCTGATTTGGTAGAGTTTCTACAGCTGGATGCCCTCCCTAACGCCAACCACTCAGAGAGTGTAGTGGGTGCTTTTACGTGCCACCGGCACGAAGGCCAGTCAGGCGGTACTGGCAACGGCTTTCAAAATTTGACCATTTTAGTTGAATCAGAATCTAGGAATTGGAAGCTGCATATTTTCTTTGTGGTTTGTTACAAAACGAAAAACAAATAACAACAATATTGATTACAAAATTTGTTGTGAAAGTATCAGTCACACAACAAACAGTGTCTTTGTTATAATGAAAGCCGGGCTTGCATTCTATGCCAACCCAAGATATTATGGTATAACACATGTTGGACAAATGAATGAACAACTAGATAAGGTAAAGAGATCCCTCCTTGTCCCCTTCATTACATAAGACAGTAGGGTGAAATTTGGCTGCTGTTTCTAGCAGGTCTAATTACCATGTAGAGGTCTGCCTCTTTGGCTCATATATACATAAGACAGTAAGGTGTAATTTGAGAAAGATTTGGCTGCTGTTTCTAGCAGGTCTAACTACCATGTAGAGGTCTCCCTCATTGGTTCATATATACATACATAAGACAGTAGGGTGTGATTAGAGGGAGATTTGGCTGTTATTTCTGCCAGGTCTAGCTATCATGTAGAGGTCTCATTGGCTCATACATACATGTGAGAAGGGTGTGATTTGAGGGAGATTTGGCTGCTATTTCTACCACATCTAGCTTCCGTGTAGAGGTCTTTCTCATTGGCTCAGACACCAGACAGTAGGGTGTGATTTGAGGGCGGTTTAGCTGATATTTCTGGGGATCACTACTGTGATACACTACTGTGCCCGTCCCAGCAGTTCTATCCCCTTCTGTCAATCATGAATATGGCCCCAAGATCAACTTTTCCACTTGTTTCACTGACGTTCCACTAACATGCAGAATGCACTGGGAAGACTCTCTTGAAAGGACCAATGTCTCAATCTTCGCAACACTGATTCTCATCCCTACCCTGCAGCACTTTGTAACATGTGTGTGTGTGTGTGTGTTAAAACCTTTTGCTTCTGTACCACTAGTGTCACCTGTCAGTTTCCTTGTCAAGAAATCAACCACTTATTTTGAGCCTTCAAAACTGCAAGGAATAAGAGATTCCTTAATCTTAAAACAGGTAAGGATTAGTGACAACAAGGTTATCTAGCTGTGAAACAATACCCCAATAACATTCATCTAACCCATGCTAGCATGGAAAAATAGACATAAAAACAAGTGACCAAATATCCCTTCATTGATGATGAAGTCATTTGGAAAGCAGAACTACAAAGAGATGCTGAAAAGTTCCCAACTCTAAGGCTGTTGAGAAGGGCCTGGTTGGAAGCCCAACCTTGCAAGTTCTTTTACAGAGCTTAGAAAAACTGAAGGGCCGCTACGATAAGTGTGAATCAGAGAGGGGAATATGTTGAATAAAATCATAATAAGCTGATCCTTCCTATATTTTCTTTTACCCAAAGCCAGGAATGTTTCAGCATCTCCTCCTGTGTGTGTATATATATCACCATTGTCATTTAACATCTGCTTTCCATGCTGGCATGGGTTGGACGGTGTTTGACTGAGAACTGGCAAGCCATGAGGGTGCACCAGGCTCAAATCTGATTTGGCAAGGTTTCTACAGAACTCCAGCAGCCTGGTTCCTTCTTCATTGCATGAACCAAATACATTGTCACCATGTACACTATGAAAACTCCCTGGATGTTGTCCAACATGCCCATTGAAGTTACCAGCCACAAAGAGAAGGTCCCTGTCATTTGTCAACGAGGTAGTCTGCAAGAAGGTGTCACAAAATCTTTCTGCTCGTCAGGTAGCCCCAGCTGAGGGGTATAAGCCAAGATAATGGTTGCTAATCCATGTAGCACTAGTCTAATCTTAAGTAGTCTATCACAGACTCTGACTACCTTATCAACCCATTTCTCTGCAAGAAGTATACCCACGTCTCTGACCCCGTCAGTGTTCTCTACCCATAAAATCTTATACCTGTGAGAAACCAAGCAAAACTTCCTCTCCTCATTACTTCTTGGATGCAGCACAAATCAACACATCTCCGGTCAAGCATCTCAATGATCTCACCAGACCTACCTTTCAGCGTGCCAACTCTGAAGGTGTGGAAGATGTGGGGTGGCGACTTCCTGGGATTGGGGACAGCAGCATTATACATCTGAAAAGAAAGCTCACGTGTGTGTCTGGTAGATCTTGTAAACATACAAATAGGCTTCAACCTGCATACACTTCATCTTCATTATATTCGCTTCATAATCTTACATTCAACAGGAGAGAGAGAGAGAGAGAGACACTAGATAGGGATGGAGGGGGGAAAGCGTTCTGTGTAGTTAACTGTTAGAGGTACTCAGGAGAAAGACTTCTGGTATAGGTGGGATGGGAGGGCGCACCACAGACGACAAAACACTATGGCTACCCTATTCCCTAAGCTAAAGCTGATGTGGAACAGCCACAGACAGAGCAAGTCACTAATTAACAATCAGCATGGGAAAGCAAGTGGTTAACAAACTGAGGGAGAAAGATTGAGGAGAGTGGTGAAAGATTCAAGAATTAGGGCTATTTGAGCAAAGAGTGGAACATTTGGATAAGATACCAGGTAACAGAATAAAAGAAAGAAAGAGATGGAGGGTTCTGGAAAGTTTCTGGCTTGAAGGGTATCATGAAAGGCCTGGCTGGAGGTCCAACCTTGCAAGTTCTTTTAGAGGGCTCAGAAAAACTAATGGATTGCTGCAATAAGTGTGAATCTGAGAGGGGAATATGTTGAATAAAATCATAATTAATTGATCCTCAGCTGGATGCCCATCCTAATGCCAACAACTTTGGGTGCTTTTCATGTGGTACTGGCACCAGTGTGGTCACTAAGTACCTGCAAGATGAGACCCTTCAACTGAGTGGGGTACAGAATGGAGAGACAAGAAATTCTGATAGAGGGAGAGGAGATGGAGTTGTGTTGCTAAAGAGGTGACTACATGGCTTGCCCAGCTGGAAAGAGACAGAGAGAGAGATGTGAGGTGCAGGTAGAAGATGACTCTGAAACAGAAGAGGTGGCTGGGTAGGGTAAGTGCAGAAGAGGTGGCTGGGTAGGATTAGAGACGGGGAAGGAGTTGGAGGATGCAGAAGATGTCAGTTCAGCAGAAGGAGGAGAAGTATGAAGAAAGTAGGGTCACGTGGAAGATTGAGTTGCAGGGGGAGCAGAAGGCTTGACAGAACCTTGATTCTGCTGAGATGGACGGTTCTTCTCAAGCACAACATATCACCATTTATTTCTGTCCGTTTCATAGGGGCTCAATATCTTGAGGTCAGTCTTCACCACTTTGTCTCATGGCTTCCCAGGCCTTCCTCTTCCACACATTCTTTCCTTGGTTACAACTTCTTTATGCAACCAATCCTCAATCAATCCAAACCACACAACTATACTAGCACGGTAGCCTTCCCTCTTGCACACCACGTCTGATGCCGCTTATACTATCTTTTTCTAGGCACATATTTTATTGTACATGCATCATCGTCATCATCGTTTAACGTCCGCTTTCCATGCTAGCATGGATTGGACGATTTGACTGAGGACTAGCCATCTGGTTCGCCAGTCCTCAGTCAAATCGTCCAACCCATGCTAGCATGGAAAGCGGACGTTAAACAATGATGCACACTGACATTGTAGATCCATCAGAGAATACTTTTTTTCCTTCCTTTCTTTCTAGTCTTTGCATGTCTTCTGTATTCACAGCCCAGGTTCCACAACCATGTAGCATCACCATTTGTGCACAGGCATCATACAACCTGCCTTTCAGGGTAGATGTTACCTCAAGGGGAGAGTTAGAATTCAGTGATAGAATTAATGATTTAGAGAACTGGAGTTTAGACTCAGGTTTCTCTATTTAGAGAAGATAATCAGAGAGATATTTTAATGTCCGTCTCTACACACCAGCAATGAAAGTAACTCTGGAATTTACGTCTGGATTCATTGAGCAATGAATGTCATGCTCTCTATACTTTCTCACTCTCACCTCTCTTTCACTCAATCTCTCTCTCTCTCTTTTTAACTGTATTTCACTCTCTTACCTCTCTTCTGTTTGTTACACTCTCTCTCTCTCTCCCTATCTCTCACTCTCCATCTCTTTCGTTGCAGTGGGTCCCGATTGCCAGATGCAGTAATGTCCGAACTCTGTCAACAAAGGGATGACCTGACCATCGACACAGATGTCCACCTGGTCAAAACCGACCTCTTCTCGGCTGACGGCGTTGATGACCACTCTGTCATTGCGCAGGCACTGACGGTGTTCGAGGTGGACAGCAAGAAAGATGCTGAGGAAGAAGAGAACGTGAAGGAAGAGGAGGAGAAGAAGGCGGAGAAGGTGCAGCGACCGCAACGCAAGCGGAGAACAAGTGCGAGGAACGCTGCCAACCACACCGTCACCACGACAACCACCACCAATACCACCAACACCACCATCAGCAACCTCTGTCCTCCTCTCACTGGGTCGA